>NC_092875.1:393781956-394082268 GCF_028372415.1 Notamacropus eugenii
TGAACAAAATTAACATGGAGAGTGACACGTGAACAATAGTCATGAAAATGCCTGGAAATTCATAGAAGACAAAATCTAAGATTTCAGATTTGGGGATAAGCAATAAAAATGTTTTGAGTAAGCAATAAAATCTATGCCTCAAATGTCTACACACAATTGTGAAAATGTAGATTAAGAGGCATGAACTACAGATCCTAATGCAAAGAGGCCAATATAATTTCACACCTATCACTGTATTATTACCTAAATCTCAAGTGAGGACTTGTTATTCCTCCACTCAGTAAACTTCAGTGGCTCCCTGTCACCTGCAGAGTCAAATACGAAATGCTCTATTTGGCATGTAAATTTGGCCTTTCATAACCTAGCCTCCTCCAGCTTTCTCATTCTTCTTACACCTTACTTCCCACCACAGACAAATAACTAGTCAATTGAGTGATCCTTGTCTACTGGCTGTCCCAGGAAGAAGACACTCTATTTCTCTTTGGGCTTCTTTTCCGGCTGTCCCCCATGTCTAGAATATTCTTTCTTCTCAACTCATAAAAACTAAATCTGATGGTCTTTCCACAGTCTTTATCTTTCTTGTATTAACTTTTATTTTATCTTTGTCTCTAGTTCAACTAATCTCTACTGGTTCTCTTTTCCTTATCTTAAAGAAGATCCTAGGAATAGCTATCTAAGCCAGGCTTGGTGGCATGGGTCTATCATCCTTGCTTCTGGAATAGTCTGAGACTGGTGGATCATTTCAATCCAGGAGTTCTGAAGTACAGTAGAGCTAAACTCATCAAGTACCCACACTAATACTGGTATCAATATGGGGAGCCCCACCCCAAAATGGAGAATCACCAAGCTCTCTCAGGAATGCTGAACCAGCTCAGAGCAGAAAAACAGAACAAGTTAAATCTTCCATGTTGATCAATATTGGGATCAGGGTCATGGGTAGATGTATCTCCAGCCCAAGTGAGATAGGGAAATCCAATTTTAAAAAAAGTAAATATAAAAAAAAAGAAAAGTCTATCAATATTCATTGCTTCTACTTCCTCTTCTCTTACTTACTTCTCAGCCCTTTGTAATCTGATTTCCAAATATCCCAATCAACTGAAACTCTCCAAAGTTACCTGTGATCTTCCAACTGCCAAATCAGATGACATTTTCTAAATTCATCATTCTTGATCTCTCTGCAGTATTTGACACTGTTGATCAACCTTTTCTTCCTGAATTTTTGTGACAATACTGGGCTGGTTCTCTCCTCTTATCTGTCTGACCACTCCTTTTTTTTTTAGTCTCCTTTAATAGACTATTATACCTATCAAGTCCCCCAACTGTAGGTGCCCCCAAAGCTCTTTTTTCTCTACACTCTACTCTTTTACTTGATAACTTGATCAGCTCTTGTAAATTTCATGATTACCTCTACACAAATGACTCAAATCTATATGTCTAACCTGTTGAAGGAATGAACAGCTGTTCTGCATCATCATTTCCTATTAGATATTTTGAATTGTGTATCCTATAGACTTCTCAAACTCAACATGCCCAAAACAGAACTCATTATCTTTCCCCCAAACCCACCTTTCTTCCAAATTTCCCTAGATCTGTCAAAGGTACAACCATCCTTCCAGTCCCCTAAGTAAACAAATTTCAATTTATCCTGAATTTCTCACTCTCCCTTAACCCATATATACAATCAATTGCCAAATCCTATTCTATCTCCAAAATATTTCCTCCATATGACCCCATTTCTCTGCTCACAAGGCCATCACCCTTATTCAGACCCTCTCACCTCTTCCTTGAACCATTTCAATATCCTCCTAATTACTCTGCCTGCTTCAAGTCACTCCCCTCTCCAATCCATCTTCCAAATGCCTTTCAAAGTGATCTTCCTAAAGCCCAGGTCTAACCTTATCACTAGTCTACTCAATAATTTCCAGTGGCTTCCCATTGCCTCTAGGATCAAATATAAACTCCTCCATTGGATGTTTAAAGTCCTTCACAACATGACTCCAGCCTACCTTTCAAGTCCTATTACATGTTACCTCTTCTCCCTTCCTCATTTCACATCACTAATATTCCTTCTGTTACTATCTTCTCTTTCACTCCTATCTCAGATGAAGAGGGGACCTTTTACTTGCAAAGACAAGTCCCTCTATATGCACAAGTGATTCTATTTTATCTCATCTTCTTCAGCAGATTGTGTTCTCTATCATCCATACTCACTAATCATTAATTTTGCATTATCTCCTGACTGCTTTCCTACCGCACAAACATAACCATGTCTCCTCCATCCTCAAAATAAAACCTCACCTGATCTGTCTGTCCCTCTTATCATCCCATATCTCTTCTCTCTTTTATGGCTAAACTTGAGAAGGCCATCATAATGAATGCCTTCACTTTCCCTCTTTCTACTCTCTTTAATTCTCTTTAGTCTGGCTTCTGACCTCTTGAGGGTTAGAAATTTCTCTTTCCAAAGTTACTAATGACCTCTTAATTGCCCAATCTAATGGTCCTTTCTCAGTTCCTGTCCTTCTTGTACTCTCTGCAACCATTTGACACTATTGATCACTCTCTTTTTCTTAATATTTCTTCTCTAGGTTTTCACAACAATGCTCTCTCCTGATTCTCCTCCAGTTTCTTTTGCTGGATTTTCTTCTGGGTACACCTACTAATAGTGGGTATCTTCCAAAGCTTTGTCCTGGATTGTCTTCTATTTTCCCTCTATATCAATTTACCCAGTGATCTCATCAGCTCCCTAGGATCATCTCAGTGCAAATGATTCTCAGACTACTTAACCTCTCCCCTGACCTCCAGTCTCCCATTTCCAACTTTCTATCCAGCATCTTAAACTGAATGTCTATAGATATCTTAAACTCAACACATTCAAAACTAGACTCACTATCTTTCTACTACAAACTCTCTCCTCTTCCTAACTTTCCTGTTACTATAAAGGGTACCATGGGGTATACTGGACTAGCTGGACTAGCTGGTCTAACACCCTTGGTGTGAGGTCCTGCTGAGCTCTTTTTAGGGCTACTCATTCACCTTTGGTATGCACCTGATTTACCCAACCTGTAGCTCCAAGAAGCTATAACATATAAAGCACACAAAGCCCAGTAAACCATCTTGGTAGATGGACTAAACCAGGTTGAAGGTGACCAACAGGCCTCAGACTTGCTGGTGAGTTAAAGGGATGTTTACCCCAAGCATGCGAAGATGTTCTCCAATGGAAAGGGCAGATGAGAACAATTTATTCCAACATCTATGAAGGTGGCTAAAGCAGGCACTGCGGAGTGCTTAGAGCTTAGTCAGACACTGAAGATGTCAAGTTCATCTCCTGTATCCCAGGCCATTGCCAATCATCCTGACTTTTGTCCTACCACTGGATTTTGAAGACTCAGGAAGAGAGACCGAGTGAGGCCAATGACTTTGTGCAACTCTGCATCACTTAAATCCAGTTCACTGATGTCACTTGTCCTCTTTGAAAATGAAAGACAAACAACATCACCATCCTCCTTTGTCACTTGGGCTTGCAATTTAGGCATCATCCTTCACTCTTCATTCTCTCATCCTCCACATCTAATCTGCTACCAAGTCTTCTCTAGTCTATCTTCAAAACATCTCTCTTATATTCCCCCCTCTCTTCTGTGACAGTGAAACCACCCTGATGTAGGCCCTCATCCCCTCAAGTCTAGACTATTGCAAAAGCCTACTGGTTGGTCTCTTTGCCTCAAGTCTTTCTCCATTGTATCATCCACTCACCTACCAAAGTGATCTTCCTTAAGAGCAGGTCTAACTCTTTCTCTTTCTCTCTCTCTCTCTCTCACTTACACACACACACACACATACACATGCACACACACACACACACACACACACACACACACACACACACACACACACAATATTCAGTAAACCACAGTGGCTCCCTATTGCCTTTAGGACCAAATATAAAATCTCCTGTTTGGCTTTTAAAGACCTTTATAACTTGACCTCTTCTTACCTTTCCAGTCTATTTACACTTTTCTCCCCTGCAGGTATTCCATAATCCAGTGACCTTGGCCTACTTGCTGTTCCTCACACACAATGGCCCATCTCTAGACTCTAAGCAATTTTTTATTTGTTTATTTTAAGTTTTCAACATTCATTTCCACAAAATTTTGAGCTCCAAATTTTCTCTCCATCTCTCCCCTTCCCCCACCCCAAAACACCTTGCATTCTGGTTACCCCTTCCACAAATCTGCCCTCCCTTCTAACACCCTTCCCTTCCCTTATCCTCATCTTCTCTCTTGGCCTGTAGGGCAAGATAAATTTCTATACCCCATTACCTGTATTTCCTATTTCCTTGCAAAAACAGTTCTCAACATTTCTTCCTAAAACTTTGAGTTCCAACTTCTCTTCCTTCCTCCCTCCCTGCCCATCCTCACTGAGAAGGCAAGCAATTCAATATAGGCTATATATGTGTAGTTTTGCAAATGACTTCCATAATAGTCATGTTGTATAAGACTAACTATATTTCCCTCCATTCTATCCTGTCCCCCATTTCTTCTATTCTCTCTTTTGACCTTGTCCCTCTCCAAGAGTGCTTACTTCTAATTGCTCCCTCCTCCCATTTGCCCTCCCTTCCATCATCCCCCCCAACCCTGCTTGTCCCCTTCTACCCTACTTTCCTGTAGTGTAAGATAGGTTTTCATACCAAATTGAGTGTGCATGTTATTCCTTCCTTGCACCAAACGTGATGAGAGTAAGCTTCACTTTTTCCCTCTCACCTCCTCTCTTTTCCTCTCCACTGAAAAGCTTTTTCTTGCCTCTTTTATGAGAGATAATTTGCACCATTCTACTTCTTTCTTTCTCCTCCAAATATATTCCTCTCTCACCCCTTAATTTTATTTTTTTAGATATGATCCCTTCCTATTCAACTCACCCTGTGCTCTCTGTCTCTCTGTCTCTCTCTGTCTCTGTCTCTCTGTCTCTGTGTGTGTGTATGTGTGTGTGTGTGTATGTGTGTGTGTGTGTATAATCCCTCCAACTACCCAGATATTGAGAAAAGTTTCAAGAGTTACAAATATTAGCTTTCCATGTAGGAATGTTAACAATTCAACTTTAGTAAGTCCCTCATGATTTCTCTTTCCTGTTTACCTTTTCATGCTTCTCTTGATTCTTGTGTTAGAAAGTCAAATTTTCTTTTCAGCTCTGGTCTTTTCATCAAGAATACTTGAAAGTCCTCTGTTTCATTGAATAACCATTTTTACCCCTGAAGTATTATACTTAGTTTTGCTGGGTAGCTGATTCTTGGTTTTAATCCTAGTTCCTTTGACTTTGGGAATATCATAGTCCAAGCCCTTAAATCCCTTAATGTAGAGGCTGCTAGATCTTGTGTTATCCTAATTGTATTTGCATAATACTTGAATTATTTCTTTCTAGCTGCTTGCAATATTTTCTCCTTGACCTGGGAACTCTGGAATTTGGTTACAATATTCTTGGGAGTTTCTCTTTTTGGATCTCTTTCAGTAGGTGATCAGTGTATTCTTTCAATATTTATTTTGCTCTCTGGTTCTAGAATATCAGGGCAGTTTTCTTTGATAATTTCATGAAAGATGATGTCTGACTTTTAGGTCCTTTGTCAAGAGTAGGGTATACTCTGGGGACCTATAAATTCTCAGTTCCTCCAAGGTGGCTTGATCAAGGGAGAGGAGTTTACTCCTCAAGGGCCTCCAGCTTCACCACGCTCCAGGACCATGCTCAGGGCTGAGGTTCAGATCAGCTGCTCAGTTCCTCCAGGGGCTTTAAGCTGAGGGCTCCAGCAATGGATTCTGGATGCTGCCTGATGCTGCCTCCCAGTTGCCTAGGGTCAGGGTTAGGGGAGGACCCTGCTCCCCTCTTGCCAAGTTGGAAAAGACCACTCACTGACCTTTGAAGCGCTTTTGTCACCTGTGGGTTGAGGGATCTGAGATCCTCCACTGCTGCTGGGGATTCTGCCCTCAAGGCCTGCTCCAGTCCTGCTCCTCCTGGTGCCATGCAGCCAAGGCTAGACATTGCTTCACTCTGCATCCTGTGTGACAGACCTTTCCTGTTGACCTTCCAGGTTACCTTGGGTGGGAAATCTCTTTCACTTGTCTTTCTGTGGCTTCTGCTACTCTAGAATTTGTTGAGCATCATTCTTTACAGGTATTTTATGGACTGTGGGGGAAGAGCTAGAGTATGTGCATCTTTCTGCTATGCCATCTTGGCTGCGCCCTGACTCTAGGCAATTTTGCTGGCTTTCTCCCAGTTTTGGAATTCTTTCCTTCCACCTCTCTGCCTTCCAGTTTTCTTAAAGTCTCAGCCAAAGTTCCACTGTCTACAAGAAGTCTTTCCCAGTCTGAGTACCTTCTCCCAGGTGATTATATCTCCAGTTTATCCTTTCTACAGTTTATCTGTCCATAATTGTTTATATGTTGTCTTCCCTTAAGACAGTGAGCTCTTTGAAAGCAGAACTGGTTTTTTGACCTATCTTTGTCTCCCCAGAATTTAGCATAGTGCCTAGCACATGGTAGCTACTAAATAACTAACTGAATTCCTGGCACATGGCAAATGCTTAATTGTGCTCTTTGACTGAGTTAGTGATCCTATTACAATTTGCTTGACTTCTCTTCAGTGTCCTTTAGTGGATCACCTTCCATCACCTGTATGGAAGAACTAAAGGTTCTATTACAGGCCTTCTTCTTGTTTCTCCCCACCTTCCTTCTAGGTGATGTTGTGATTATTCATTGATTCCACTATCATCTCAATGCAGATGATACCCAGATTTAGGTATTCTGTTCAAATCTCTCTCCTGAACTCTAAGTTCTCATCACCTAGCTCATTTCAATGCTCAACTAATGTGTCATTTACTGCATGACAGCTTTTCTAATCTCTAAAATTTTTTATATTCTCTGTTTCCTCGGATTATTGTATATTTGCTCATCTATGTACATCTGTACCTCCCATTAGAATACAAGTCCCTTTAGGAAAGGGACTGTTTTTCATTTTTGTATTTTTATCCTCAGCACCTAGAGATGTTCCTTGAACATTTAATATAATAACATAATATAATAATATTAACATGTTAATATTAATATATAATAATAATATAATAAAATAAACAATAAATGTTTGTTGGGCTAAATTCCATTCTGAATCTTACTTTGACCATCACAGAAGAAGTGATTACAGTGATAAAAATAATAGGAACTTGGAGGGAGAAGTGACTATTTTTCTGAAATTTCGTGGTAGAAGAGGAAAACTAGACATAATAGGACATGCATTCTCAATTTTTGGAAAGCAGATTTTTACAATTTCAGAGAAAAGATGAGATAAGATCAAGAGGCCACATGGTGTTATGAAGGGAAAAGTCAGAAAGAACTGGTTTTGAGTTCAATGTCTGGCATGTACTGACCCTGGCATGTCTGACCCTGGAAAAAGTCACTTTAACCTCTTGATGCTCTGGGCAACTAGGATTATACATTGTCCAGAAGGTGCCAACCTACACTGATACAGGAGTTTTCTCATTTTGGAGTTTCTCATACCAGTGAAATAACAGATCTAGTTTCTATTCTATCCATAAAAATGAAAAGAGGATGTCATAGCTTAATGATGTGCAGGTGTAATCAGTCCAAGAGGTATCACAAACTATCAAGAATGAAATTCTGAAGGTACAGTGTGAAAATTGCAGAGGAAGAGCAGAAAATATTGTCTAGAGGAACAGATATCAATGCATAGGAAACACATCAACCAATTTATGTTTGAAATATATATATATATAATACATATGTATGTGTGTGTGTATATATATATATATATACATATATATATATATATATATATATATATATACATATATATATATGTTAGAAGTAAGGACAGATAACACAGAATGAATACAAATCTATGGCACTGGCCAGAAAGAACTTGTATGAGGAATACTAAAATTCAGAATGAGCTGAGGATGCTAACAAAATTCAAGAACAAAAGAGAGTTTGTTTGCTATTTTTTTTTAAGCTATATATCTGGTCACAGGATTCAGATGGCTCTGGAGGAGGAGTGAGGCTGGTGATCTTGCACAGCTCTCCCTCACTCAAAACAAATTCAAGTGCTGTTGAGGGCCAGAGTGGAGTACAGTTGACAAAATCAGGATAGACCTTTGGGAAACTGTTCTTTGAGACTGTGCTCATTATCATCTGGAATGGCTCTCCATGCCCCCCAGAAGTTGCTGTCTCCATGAGACAAACAAGAGAATGACAGAAAACAAGGGATATGTAAAATAGATGCCCTCAAGGCTAACAGTCTTTAAAGACAATAAGACTGGCCAAATCACTGGGACAGGAGATAGCAGAATGTCATGTAGACTTGGTGTTTCTGACTATATATACCCTAACCCTTGGATCAATAAATGGAATCGGTCTATCTTTTCCCACCTCCCGTGTTTTTCTTCTTCACCACATCACCAAGCTGTGTGGGGACTCAGGCCATCTGCCACATCTGGCGCCTCAACAGGGACCTGATCCAGGAAAGGGACTCGTCTTTTGGTGATAGTGGCCCCCTTGGAAAGGAATGCTGAGTTGTGACAAGGCAACTAAGGTAAGGGGACACCTCAAAGAACCCCTGCGGGGGCATTTCACTTTGTCCAAGGTTCACGTAGGCACAGTAAAATCTCAACAATTACAGGCTTATGGGGAGAGCTTACTGTGTTAACAGAATCAAAAGGCAGATTCTGTTCATAAGAAATCACTACTGACAGGTAAATAGCAAGAGTAAGGTTAACAATAAGTCAGATACTTTTTAAGGGCAGAAACACTCAGGTAGAGGCAGATGCGGATAAGGAGGAAGGGGGAAAAGAGGTGGACTCCTTGTCAGAGGAAGCCTCAGCACCCCCGGAACCCTCGGCTTCCACAGAGCCACCATTCTATACTTCTCCTGAAAGGAACAAACTAGCAGGTCCTTTATCCAAGGCTCATCTTCTGCCTATACCGCTGCAGCCTCCTAAATTGCCAGTGACAGAAACCCCAGATCCCAATAACCCAGGAGGAGTTGCAAGAGAATTTGTCCCTCTGAATTTTAATTTTTTACAGGAATCAAAACAAGGGGCAATCAACTATGGACCAAGTAATCCTTACATTCAGTCTCTTATAGACAGCATTTCTCAGACAGACCTATGCCCCACTGATTGGTGTAATTTAGATAAAACCACTCTTGAAGGAGATTACTTAATGTGGAAATTTGAATTTCACAAAGCATGTTTGGAACAAAGTAAAAGAAATCAAGCCATAGGTCTAAATTGTGCAGAGGATTTCTGACAATCTTTTCTTGGTTTTTTGAATTCTTTCTTTTTGTCTGTATATGTATTCTGTCTCTATGTTCTGTGTGAGTGTGTTTGTGTGTTAATCTCTTTCCCATGTTTTCTCTTTCCTTCCCCCTCATCCCTTCTCTCTGATGACTGCAGCATCAGGGAGGAGTATGGGAGAAAGAGAGAAACTAATCTTATATTGCTAAAGGCAGTTTCAGATAAGGTATACAAGGAAATAATGCATGTGCAGTTTTAAGGAAAGCATAAAAGTTTTGGAAAGTTGTTGGCAAAATTCTCTTGACCTTCTAACCCTGGCCAGGTTGTGAAGGTGGAGAGAAAGACAAGAAGAAATCAGGGAAGCTTTTTCCCTCATATCAGAGAGGCAGGCTGCCTAGCATTTTAATTATCTCATGCCTCACCTAAAAGAGAAGTTTTTGTATAAAGGGAAATAACCAAAAAGTAGTTATTCTGGTCATATTTTAAGTTAAACATATCACTCCTAATTGGATGTTTAAGACAGGTCAGAATTTGTTATATTATTTGGCATTAAGGCAAATTGGAAAAATGTATAGATCTGAAAAAGACACCTCAGCAGAGATAAAGCTTTTGAACTCTCCAGTAGAACAGAGGGGACTTGACGCCACTGGATAGTTGTCCAGAAGTCTCCCTCACTTCAGCTGATGGATTCAAAAGCCCTCTTTTTCAAAGAAGTTCTTAAGGAGTGGACACAAGTAAAATTTACTTGAGTAAAGGTTAGAACCATTAAGATTTTTTGCCCTGCAGTCTCAACTCATCATCCAGCTAGGACTACAGTGAATTGTAACTTATCATCTTATCATCCCAGATTAGATCAGGGGAGGAGAATGCTAAAGAATAGTAGGGAATTTAATTTACCCTCCCCAAGGGTAGAGGTTGGGCCACAGCAGTATGAGATCACAAGCCAACCAGCCCCTACATTTAGTAAGCCCAGTCTTCTATTAATATTTATATGTGATGGTTTGGAAATGTAATTACTGACACCTAAGTTTCACTATTTGTGTTACTGTTGTGCTTCTAAAGTGTTATAGTCTTGTATTGTAAAAATTGAGTAACCCCTGCAATCCAGAAAAGATGTATAAGTTGCATTATTCTAGGCATTATAAGCTTTGTGGCACCATTTGCTTTCTCTGTGTCAATTGGTTTATCTGTACATACAATTTAATGGATTGTGGTGGTGGGAAAAAAAAGTTGATGTTTTTGAAACAAGATTGTTCATAAGATGTGATTATAGGTTCATTTCTATTTGTGTTACTCCTGTCCATTATAATACTACTATACATAATGTACAGATCAGGCCTCCAAGGGAAATCTTGACCTCAAGGAAGCTGCCAGCAATTAGGGATTATGTTGCTAATACAAATCCCTTTGCATTCCCGTTCCATTGGCTCATATCTATATTACCTCTATCCCTTTGTTTTCTCTGTATGGCCACCTATTCATAGGTGCCTACTCTCTCATGGGTAAGCTTGTCAAACACAAGTACCTTATCTCTGGTTACAACAAAAGAAAGGGGGAATTGTTGAGGGCCAGGGTGAAGTACAGTTGACAAGATCAGGATAGACCTTCAGGGGAAACTGTTCTTTGAGACTGTGCTTATTATCATCCAGAATGGCTCTCCATGCCCCCCAGAAGTTGCTGTCTCCATGAGACAAACAAGAGAATTACAGAAAACAAGGGATATGTAAAATAGATGCCCTCAAGGCTAACAGTCTTTAAAGACAATAAGACTGGCCAAATCACTGGGACAGGAGATGAGCAGAATGTCACGTAGACTTGCAGTTTCTGTCTATATATAACCTAACCTTTGGATCAATAAATGGAATTGGTCTATCTTTTTCTGCCTCCCGAGTCTTTCTTCTTCACCACATCACCGAGCCGTGTGGGGACACAGGCTGTCCACTACAAGGTGCAAGTCATGTCATCATTTCTCTGATGACATGGTCTTCTTCGGGCAACGAAGGATGAACACAACAACAACAACAACGTATGGTAAAAGGGAAAAGAGGAGGATCAAAGAAGGAAGAAGACTGCTGCTAGGTGTGGCTAAGATGCCTATAACCAACAATTGGGAGAAGGAACTGTGGCTGAACTAGCTCTGCTTTTGTCTCTCCTGCCAAGAACAATGATCTTTGGACTAGCAAAAGGACAGAACAGGAATCATTAATAGAGTTCATGCTTAAGATAAATATGGAGGTAGTAAAGGAACCCTTAGCTCCTTGTAATGAGTTTAAATCACCTTATACTAATATATCTTTGGAGGACTGAAAGAAATGGCCATTGTTATTGCTGAGCTATTGTCAGTTACATTTTCCCATGGAGAACAGGTGAGAGGTACCATGGGATTGGAGGATAAATTTCCTGAATTGTTTTTAAAGAGAATAGAGCCTGCAAACTATAGGCAAGGACCCTTTAATTCTTTGCCAAATTCTAGAAGATATTAAAGGTATAGTGAGGGAAATCTAGAAAAGAATTGCTGGTCACAAAGAGTCAACATTTATTTATCAAGAATAGGTAGTGTTAGACTAATCTTATTTCAGATCCTAAGAGTTATAATTTCTGTGGACTAATTATAATATATATGCATATATGTCTACATGTATTATATCTGTATGAATACATGTGTTAAATATATAGTATGCATGTACTTCCATGTGTACATATGTGTAAAACAAAATTTTATTTTTGCATTTAGCAAGATCTCACATTTTTCTTGTGGAAAAGTTAAAGAGGGGATGATGACAATAGACACCTGGTGAAGTCCAAGCTATGCTCTGGTTTGCCCAAAGATAGGAAACTTGAAGCAACTCAGTACAGAGTAGAGCTAAAGTGAAAGTTAATTCAGCAATCCCAGGAAATATTTCCTGCTTGATGTTTTATAGGTTTGACCTCTTGCAAGACTTTAAGAGGAGTTACAGTTGCCACTTCATGTTTTATGTCTTCCTCCATGTACCTGAGTCTTGTTTCAAGCATTTGATTGGAGGAAATAAATAACTACCTGATCTTCATTGTGCATCAAGTACCCTCCTAATCCCCTTTGGGGAAACCCCAGACTTGAACTAAGCCTACATTTGAATGATATTACCTAGGGTTCCAGGTTGGGGGCATAAAGAACCAGAGACAATGAGAAGAAGTCTGATACTTCTCTTTAGAAGCCAGTATTCACCAGGCTGGCCAGCTTAGGGTTCCTAGTCCAAAAGACCTATTGTTATATACGCTTATGTTGTAACTCCCTCCTATACTGTAAGATACTGTAGGGTGTTCAAAGAAGACTAGTACTTCTGATGTGAGGACTACTGGTTCCTTTCCATGACTGCTTTTCATCTTTGGTCTCCATCTGACTCACCCAATTCTTAGCTGTGACTCCAAAAAGCTGTAGTGAGAACAGCAGCCACACTCCAGTAAACCATTTTGGTAGTAGATGAGCTAACCCAGACAGAGGATAACTGAGACGTCTCAAACTATTGAGTGAGTTGGGAGGTTGTCTACCCTAGGCCTGTGAAAACTAATCTCCAGAATAGGTAGATGAAAACAATTTGTTCCAATGGCCATGAACATGGCTGAAGCAGGCACTGTGGAGTGCTTAGAGCTTAATCAGACATTGAAGAACCTGAGGTCATCCCTTGAATCCTGGTCCATCATCAATTGCCCTGACTTTTGTCTTGCAACTGGATTTTGATGACTCTGGAAGAGGGAATGAGGCCAAAGACTTCAGTCTCTGCCTCACTTAAATCCAGTTTATGCTCAACCAAAAAGACATCAACCTCCTCTCCAAATGTTCATTTGTGCCTGACCTGTAGTAGATCTTTGGATATCTTACTGGTCTGATTAGCCACAGACAGATGTGCTGGACCTTGATTCCAATATAGTGATGCTCTTTTGGTTCTCTTTTAGAATGAAGGCAACAACCAACCAACCAACCTAGAAAAGTAGGAGAAACACCTCCAACTTTCGCTTGTGCCTTCCTTTTCATTCACTGTGCGTATCCTGTTAGATGTCAGAACTCCTTTGTAGTAATAATGCTTGCTAAGATTCATATAGCACTTTAATGTCTGCAAAACATTTTATGAATTTTATGTCATTTGTGCTCTTATCTACATTTCCATAGCTTCTTCAACAGCGTAGTCCTTCATTAACTCTCCCTTGAATTATTGCAGAAGAATTCTCTGTTTCCACTCTCTCCAATCCACACTCCACACAGGTGCAAAACTGAAATTCAGAAAACAGAGATCTGCCCCTACTGAAGAATCTTGAGGGGCTCTAAAAGATTGTTAATGAAATAAGTCTCTTTCTTGTTAAGAGATAGCTGACCACAGGTATAGAATAAGGCATATCATGCCAGACAGCATTGATGTAAACTTCTTGAGAGTAGGGATTGTTTCATTCTTTGTATCTGCAATTCCTAGCTAAGTTCCTAAGGAGATTATTAAGTGCTTGTTAATTGATAGATTGTTGTATTGCTTTACTGTATTTATTTCTTACAAAAGATGGTTCAATTGGGGAGATTTTATTGGGAAATGATTCTTCAGGGAATTTGGATCTATGGTAGGGAACCCTCTAAAGCAATAGGGTCTGACTCTTTTTCACAACTTTCATTCTCAGAAAGTTGTATGGGACACTGAAAGATTAAGTGACTGGCTTATAGTAACATAGTATGTGCAAGAGATGGGACTTGAATCTAGGTTTTCCTAACCCTAAAGAGAGCTCTCCATTCATTATGTTATGCTGTTTCTCTTTGGGCATTAAAAAAAAATAGTGATAGTAGGAGTGGGGCATCAAAACATTTTTTTTTAAATCTTACTGTTTCCTCCACTCTGTTTCACTCAAATGAGCCTGCTAGCAATTCCCCATACACAACATTCACCGTTTCACATCTGGACTTTTGCATCCCATGTCTGCAATGCAGTCCCTGCTTTCCTCTACCTCTTTGAATTTCTAGCTTCCTTCAATCACCAGTCAGAGTCTCCTTCCTACTCAAAACCTTTCCTAATCTTAAACCCCACCCTCTCAAGTACATAGTGCTCATTCTCTTGAAAATATTTCTTGTAACTTATCTTTATATGCTATATTTTCCAAATAGATTATAAACTTCAGTGCAGTGATTATTTTGCTTGTTGAACTGAGAAAGATTAGCCTCCCCTGGAGGGAGTTGTATGGGAATTAGTGTCCAAAGATTGTTACGGGATAAGGCTGAGGAAGTAAGGGAGCTAATTCATACTAGAAAGGAAGGTTCTAAAGGACCTACTTGTAAAAAGTAGGCCTTGGGAGGGGGAAATGTTGAGCCAGACAGAAGAGATTAAAGATGTTTCTAGCCAAGACAACTAGGTAGGTAAAATGAATAGAATGATGGACTTGGAATCAGGAAGACCTGAGTTCAAAGCCTGCTTCAGAACTTCTTGCCTATCTGACTTTTTCTCTTAACTTCAGTCTCCTTATCTTTAAAGTGGAGACAACAATATTACCTGCTTTATAGGGACTTTAGGAGCATCATAGGAAAACATTATATAAACAATAGCTATTACTTGTGGCAACTAGGTGACACAGTGGATAGAGTGCTAGACCTGGAGTCAAGAAGACTCATCTTCCTGAGTTCAAATTCAGTCTCAGACACTTACTAGCTGTGTAACCCTGGGCATATCACTTAACCCTACTTGCCTTAGTTTCCTCAACTGGACTATGAGCTGGAGAAGGTAATGGCAATCCACTCCAATATCTTTGCCAGGAAAACCCTAAATGGAGAGTTGGACATGACTGAAGGACAACAGGAATCAAGGAGGCAGAAAGTTGCAAGGTAGCCGGAAACACATGGTAGTAGCTGGAGAAATGAACAACTTGAATTTCTGAGTTAAATTTCTTTTTAAAATTTCACCCCAAAGTCTATGAATTACACATCAGACTTTACATTTTGGTGAGTTAGTGATTCCTCCTAGTGTGGAGGTGGGAGGGGTGAGATCCATATTATCTTCATCCTACTAAAAATCTGATGAGGGTACAACTTTGAAAATATCCACAGAAACTGAGAAAAAACTATGCTTTACCAAGTTATTTTTCTGTTTAAAACTTGAAGGAGTTGATTCTGTGGTTCTCAGTAGACCTTAATAACATTTAACAAAATCTCTGCTTTCCTTTTGTTTCCTGTAACTATGTATTAAAACACATTCATTTAATTTATTTCTCCACAACCATTTAAATACAACTTGTCTGACTGCTTTGAGGTTTAAAAAAAAAAAAGATTTTGCTTTTGCTTGCTTATTGACTGATTTACCTCTGAGAAGCTTTCCATGGGCTGCAAAATTTGTTTCCTTGTAGTTGAGAAATTAACAGGAGCTCAATTATTTTCTTCCTCCTTCAAATCTGTGGTCCTAGTAATTTGCCACCGTAATACAGGGAACCTTTTTTTCAACTTAACAATGAACATTTATTAACCTCCTATTGCATGCTAGGTCTTGGGGATACAAAGATGAGATTATTCTAGGTATTGAAGACACAAGGGAAAAAATAAAACAGTCCCTGCCCTCAAGGAACATACATTTTATCAAGATAATTCTTAGTTATTGTCTTGTACTTTAAGATAATCTATGCTTGGTTGTTATTTTTAAAAAAGTCTTTGCTAGTTCTATAAAAGGGTTATTGCCAAAGTTTCTGGGTTGATACTTTGACAGACAAATCCCAAAGTTTAGAGAACATCTGCAACTGTTAGTGTCTGTTTCTTGCAAACTTTTCCCTGAAATAATAACTAATGCCAGCTGTTTAAGATTCATGAGTAGCCACACAGTAAACAAACCAGAGTTATGGGAAAGTGGAAAAAATTGGCTTGTAACAGGAAATACATTTTCATCACACTTGGCATCCTTATAGGAAACTTAGGGACTAAAAGACTATCCCAACCTGGGAACTGAGAAAAGCTTCTCAAGTTCTAAAACTGGCCAATCAGGCTCAGGGACAAAGAACACTGAGGAAAGGGGAAATCAACCACCATTGGTTTCTGTGTTGTTTCTATCCTGGAGGAAAAAACTAGTGTCCCACCTAGCTCCATGACTCTCTATACCTTCACTGAACACAAGTACCTTTCAAAAAAGAAGATAGACTGTTCTGGTCTAAGTCTTCACAATTCATATGAACAAAAATGTCAACTCAGTATATTTTGAAAATTTGTGATAGATTGTGACAATCTTACATTGCACAAATCAAGCATTTCTTAAATTTTAATAACAAATAATTGTGCTTTTTACTTTACAAAATACATTTTTGTCTGTGAAATCCTTTCACACATCAACTAATTAAGTTGTACGTTCTATTTTAAATTATTTTTTAAAAACCTAACATTTTTTCCAAACTGAAAAGGAAAACAAAACAAACCAACATAAAATAGGGATGATCAAAACTCTGAACTTCCCCTTTCCAGTGGTTCAGATAATCTATTTGCAAATTCACTCTTTTTTTTTAGTACTTTTGCTAAGAGGAGGCATACAAATTGTTCAAAATCATATGCAAATTGATCGATAATGCTTTTAACTGAACAACACTTAGCTAGCATATATAAATCAGGATCCTTTTACTATATGCACTAAAAGAACACCCATAAACCAATAAATTGAGATTTCTCAGATCTTTATAATGCAAAGACATGAGGTAAAGATGGGTAAAAGAAAAAAAAAATGATTGCCCAAAGAAATGGCCTGAACTAATTTTCATACAACCGTACTATGTTCTTCTGCACAGTCATTTACTCCACTTTAAAGCTGTACCTAAAATCAAATGTTGGTGGAGACCAATGTCTGAGAAGTTACTCATCCCTTTCTAGCTAATCTAAATCATCAACTGTTAAAGTACATATCTTTTTCCTGTTCTATTAATCTGTTTGTAGGAATGACAAAGCCTCTATTCTGAAGTACACCTGGGTTGGAATGTGTTTGTCCTAAAAATGACCCAATCGCAGTGCCATGGAACATTCATTACTAATCACAGTGAGCCTGATGACATGGCAAGCCAGCTGACTGTGTCACAATCAATCATTATTACAGTCAGAAAAGCAAACAAACAAACTCTAAAAGTTAGATTCAGTGGTCATGTGTAGATGGAGCCCAAATTTTTGTTATTTTAAAAGTAATTTCATTCACCTTTAACTCTGCACTGAAATATGTCTAGTTGTAAAAATAAGCCTCTTTTTTCCATTAACGTCCTACGGAATAAAAATCCCTTCATGTACACACTGCAATATTTCTTTTACAAAAAAGAATTTCTGCTTCAAAGTTTTCAACTAGGCAAGGTTATTGGGTTTCAAAAAATAGTAACTTTGTTTAGAAACAATCTCAATGAGTTTTCAACAATGTATCATACCCAATATTTTAAAGCAATCTAAGCCAACCCAGAAAACATTTATTATTAAGTACCAACTGTATACCAGAAACTGTACATGGCCCCGGGGACACAAAGGCAAAATGACCTCAAAGAACTTACATTCTACTGGAATAGAAATATAACATATAACCAAATAAGTATATGTATACAATTTTAAGAGGAAGAAATCATAAACAACTAGGCCTGGGAATCAGGAAAGGCTTCTTGATTTGGAAAAAAAAAAGAACACACACTACCTAAGCAGCTTGGTGGTGTGGTGGATAGAGCACCAGACCTGGAGTCAGGAACAACTGAGTTCAAATTCACTCTCAGACACTTAACAGCTGTGTGACCCTGGGTAAGTCACTTCATCCTATTTGCCTCGGCTTCCTCACCTGTAAAATGAGCTGATGAGGAAATGGCAAACCTCTCTGGTATCTCTGCCAAGAAAAACCCCAAATGGGGTCATGAAGAGTCAGACATGACTGAAAAATGGAAGCAGGGAATGCATCCCTGGATGCTGAGAGTCACAGAACAGCAAATACATCAGTCTGGCCAGTAAACAAAGTTCATGGAAAAGATTTAAATGTGAAAGAGGGTGAGAAAATTCAGCAGGAGCCAGATTTTGAAGGTTTTTAAATACCAAACTGAGGCATTAGCTGCCTTTGGAGTCGGAAGACCTGGGTTCAGATTCTGCTTCTCGTGTATGCTTTACCTTGGGGAAGTCATATGACCTCCCTACAGGGTCTCAAATTCCTAATCTATAAACTAAGACATTATACTAGATGACCTCTGAGATGCTTTCCAGCTCTAGAGCTAGGACTCAAGTTTATTTTATATCCTAGAAGCGGTAGAGAGCCATTAAAAATTCTTGAGCCAAAACAAGATATGATTTCATGCCTCAGGAAAATTATTTTGGGAGAGTATATTGGAGACTGGAGAAGCTGGAGTCTGAGCTTCCAGTCAGGTAGTGGTTATAACAGACAGATCAGTGTTGGAGTATTCCTCAACCCAGGTAGTCCTAAAATCCTCCTGCACAGTAATTCCTCGGGCCTAGGTCCCTTTGACTGGAGGTCAATAAACCAAGAAGAGCTAAAAGATAAAAAGTTTAATTCAGATCAACTGACTAGCAGTTGCCAGGTAAAACAAAGGATGGACACATGCATTTGCAATTGAGGGTTTTGCACAGTTTCAAGGTAAGTAGCAAAAAGAGTCAATCCAATGAGGATGCTCAGCCATTGTTCTTATTTGGGAGGTTGAGTAATAGGGATGGGATGTCAAGTGATTTGGGGGGAGAATGTCTTAACTTTGGGATTGTAGCTTGTTAACCTCTGTATCACCCAAGATTAAGTCTGTTCCAGTGGAGTTGTTCCTCTAGAGTTAATCTCCTCAAATCATCTTGGTAGGGCCGGAGGTCCCTAGTTTTAATCTCATCAGAATGTCCAGATGACCCCAGAGGTGTAAGATTACATAGATTTCCCTTTGAGATAGAATCAGATAACAGACTAAGAATCTTGTCTCCATTTACCCAACCCTGCAGACTATTTCTTTGACCTGTAAGGTTAATTTTAAATGTTGGGAGGGGGAGGGATGGTATTTCTCTACCCTTTCACCTGTCTACCCCAAATTCAGTGTACATAGGTTTTATTCATTTCCTCCATACAGGCAAGAAGTGATATTACAATAGTCTTATATGATTTGCTAGGGATTTGACTCATATGTCTTCACCCACATTGAAGGTGGAGATCACTGGGGGCCTGCTGCTAGAAGAAAGAACTGGCCTGTATGGACCTTAACCTATAATATAGTTGCAGCAGCCTTTTCTCATTGGTTACATAGCCAGAATTGTCTAAAAAATCTTTAAAACTGCCTAACAACTTCAAGTTGAGCAGGTAGGTGATGCAGTGGATAGAACACTATACCTGAAGATTCTTAGTGAGTTCTGTTGGGGGTGTAAGCTCAGTTCCATGTGGACAGTCTCGGGCGGGTAAAGGTGAGAGCTTCTAAACCTTAGAGTTCTCATGAGGCCCCCCAGGAAACAGCAGGGAACTGAGGAGTGAGATCTCGTGTATTTCCGCCTCTTCCCGTGAGAACGTGATGGGAGAGAGCATCCCCGCCCTCGAGACTGGCCCGGATCTGGGCACACCTATTGTTATCTAACAGGCACGGTATTCAGGTGCAAACTATGCGGCAGGAGAGCTTAAGTAGGGTCAGGAAAGCCTGAAGGCGCTCTTAGCGCTGAGGGGCCCTTACAGGACAGAAGGCCCCTTTTCCTCTCTTCGCTCTTCTCCCCCCCCCCCCCCACTTCCACTTCTGCTTTCATTCTCTTACTGTAAGATCTTTGCCTCCTTGGGAGATTTCTCTCTCTCTCCTAAGGAAGAGTTCCCCCTGCACATGTAACCAGGACCCTGAATAAAGCCTAACCCTTGTTCAACTCCGGAAAGTCTCTTCTCTCATACGTTTATCCGGTTTGGCCAGCCGAAGACCTGCGATAGGTAAGGTAAGACTCGGGTAGCCCTCAGGCCTCTAGGCCTGGCAGAGTTCAAATCCAGCCTCTGACATTTACTAGCTGAGTGATCCTGGGCAAGTCACTTAATCCCAATTTCCTTAGTTTCCTCATTTGTAAAATGAGTTGGAGGAGGAAATGGGAAACCACTCCAGCATCTTTGCCAAGAAAACCCCAGATGGGGCCATGAAGTGACCCAGATGGGGACATGACTGAAAAATACCTAAACAACAATAAACAGACTACACAGTCTAGGATTTTTTCCTGCATTAAAATCAAAGGGACTCTAATGTCCTAAAGTCCTAAAGTACAGTAGTAACATCCTAAAGTAAAGGACTCCTTAAATCACAGGTAACATCATGCAGTAAGGGGGAGAAGGATCCAAGGCCTTCTCCCCTCCCTCCTTTTAGGCCACATGACCGCATTAAACAGGCATTGGGTTTGGCCCATCTTTTCATTATCATTTTCAGTTCTAGGCACAAGAAGGAGAGTACCCAAACCCAGAGCTCAAGTTATAGGGATCCTGGAGTCTAGGAATCAAGGCTAGGTAACATAGCCAGTCCAGTCACGAAGCCCTAGGAGAAAGGACCAAAGGATGGTCACTCAACGAGGCTCTAGAACTGAGCATGGCAGACTAATGCTATACAGGAATGAGCAAAACTGTGAACCTACTCTACCTTCCCTCTCCAGAGACTAAAGCCAGAAATGGCAGGGGGTAAGAAAGATTGAGGGGAGGGGAGTAGATTATGCTCCCAATATGCTGGAAGAAATGTTTGCGTGTTCTTTTCTTATAAAAATCCCTTTGTTAAAACTAACTCAATGTTAAATGGTTAAATGGAACTGGGTTGCTTGTCCCAGCGGCCTTAATGTTGGGAGAATACATGAGTGGGTGCTCTAGAATAAGAGGATCCCTTCAGGGCACCAGAGAACCCTAAGAAGAGGGGAGGTGAAAATGTAAGGAGATAGGCCCTGAGAGGAGGACCAGTGTCAGCCATGTTACTGGTACAACCCTAAATATCTTGAAAATTACCCTTTCACTTTGTATCCCCAAGGCTACAAAAATCTTCTTCAGAATCTGTTTTAAACCTACTGAGGAACAAGACACGGTTTACTTTCAACAGAAGTTGTTTTCATTCTCATTGGTTTAAAAAAACAAAAGAAAGGAAGGATGGGCAACCAATAATCCTGACAATAACCATTCCAAGGAGGTGAAGTTGGAAGAGCCAATAAAAAGGATTTTAGAATGCTTTGCAATTGAATGGTTATAACAATACCACCATCAATAATAAAAATCACTCACAACAATGAAATTTACGTTCTTTTCTTACTCCATAAAATATTCTTAGGAAAAGCCTATCTGTTCACAATGACTTCTGCCCAACTGATGAAGGAGGATTCAGTATTATGGGCAAACTGGCAATATAATGGGAGTTTTATTATGATCATGGGTCAGTGGTTTTTGGATTGTTTATATGTAGGAGCCACCAGAGGCATATGCTGAATATATAGTCCATGAAAGGCCAAATTAAATAAACAAAAGGCAATTTACAAGCTGGAAAAATGTGTTAGTTCACACGTAGAGTTACAAGCATATGCCCTATATAATCTGACTTAATAAAGCTATTTGTACTCTGCTGCCAAACCAGGGGCTCATCTGCCTAGAACCTAAAAGAAAATGGGCCAGAGGTAAGGTGTCAAAGAAAATGGAAAATGCGACCTATGGCAATCCCACTATACTATTTCAGGTTTCTGGGGCTTTTCATAATAAAATTCATCATCACTACAGCACAGAATAATTGGGGAACGTTGGAAATATTTTGCAGCCAGGCTCAGGGATTGTTTGGAACCTATTTGCATAGCTAAGAATTAGTCAAGTGATGTGTCTAAAAGATCACCACTACCTTTAAGCTCTAGGGTGAGCCTGACCAGGCTACATTTGTCTTCTCCTCTCTTTTCCTGTCCTACTGCCCTGTCCCATGGCTTCATCAGGATACCTATCCATACTTCTAGATTTTTCTGAAATCATCCTTTTTTTTCCATTTCTTAGAGTACAATAATATTCTATTACATTTGCATACCATAATTTGTTCAACCACTCCCTGATTGGTAGTTTCCAGTTCTTTGCTAAAAACAAAAATGTTGCTATTAATATTTTCCTTTTCCTCTTTCTTTGATCTCTTTGGGGTACAAACTTCTTAATGCTATTACTGGGTCAAATGGTATGCTCAATTTAGTGACATTTTGAGTATAGTCCTAAATTGCTTTCCAGAATGGTTAAATCAATCCTCAGCTCTACATTAGTATGCTCAACTCCCACAACCTCTCCATCAATGGTAATTTTATTTTTTTGTCATCTTTGACAATCTTATGAGTGTGAAGGAGAAATTTAGAGTTGTTTTAATTTGAATTTTACTTATTATTAGTGATTTAAAGGATTTTTTCATATGGCTACGGATAGCTTGGATTTCTTCCTTTGACAACAGTCTGATTATATCTTTTGACCATTTACTTATGGCAGAATTTCAATTCAGTTTATATATTACTTTTATCAGGATTATCATGAGCCCTCTGTAAATCAGCCTGATATAATGGCAAAAAAACAATACCAAACTAAAACTGAAACCACAAGGCTTGGGTGTAAATTCCTTTCTAGTCAATGGAGCAAGGCAACTGATCTATCTGGGCCTCTGTTTCTCCATCTGCAAAATGAGGAAATGAAACTATATTATTTCTAAGGTCCCTATCAGTTTTTTTTAAACTAAATTCTATCCCTCTCATCTTCCCCCACTTCCTGTCTTGAGAAGGTAAGCAATGAGATATGTTACACATGTACTATAATGTAAATATTTCCATATTACCAATTTTGTACAAGAAGACTTAAATTTAAAAAAAATGAAAGAAAGTGAAAAATAGTATGCCTCTGTCTATATTCAATAAATATCAATTCTTTTTCTGGAGGCAGAGAGTATGCTTCATCATTAGTCCTTTGGTATTGTTGTATTGACAACAACAGTTAAGTCATTCGTAGCTCTCCATCAAACAACACTGCTGTCATTGTGTACAATGTTCTCCTGGTTCTGTTCACTTCACTATGCATCAGTACGTTTAAGTCTTTCCAGGTTTTTCTGAAATAAGACTGCTTGTCATTTTTTATAGCACAAAAATATTCCATTATAATCGCATACAACAGCTTGTTCAGTCATTTCCCAGTTGATGGGCATCAAAGTATTTCTAGTTCTTAGCCACCAAAACCCCCAAAAAGAAAAACTTGTAAATAATTTTGTACAAATAGGTCCCTTTCCCTTTTGCAAGTCTTTGGTATAAAGACCTAGCAGTGGCATTGTTGAATCTAAGGGTATGCACAGTTGCATAACCCTTTGAGCATAGTTCCAAATTGCTCTCTAAAATGGTTGGATTAGTTTACAACTCCACCAACTGTGCATTAAGTGTCCCAGTTTTCCCATATCCCCTCCAACATCTAACATTTTCTTTTTTTGTCATATTAGCCACTCTGATAGGTATGTGGTGGTACCTCAGTGTTGTTATAATTTGCATTTCTCTGATCAATTTTGCTTTATAGCATTTTTTTCATATGACTATAGATAGCTTCATTTCTTTGTCTGAAAACTGACCGTTCATATCCTTTGACCATTTGTCAATTAAGGAACGACTTGTATTTTTTATAACTTTGACTCAGTTCTCTATATATTTGAAAAATGAGGCCTTTATCAAAGATGCTTGTTGCAATTTCCCCCCCAGTATTCTGTTTTCTTTATAATTTTGGTTGCATTTGTTTTGTTTATGGAAACACTTTTTAATTTTATATAATCAAAATTATCTATTTTGCATGTTGTAATGCTCTCTATATCTTCTTTGGTCTTAAATTCTTCCCTTATCCATAAATCTGATGGATAAATTATTCTATGCTCCTTTAATTTGCTTATGATGTCATCCTTTATGTGTAAATCATGTACCCATTTTGAGCTTATCTTGCTATATGGTATACGATGTTGGCCTATATGTAGTTTCTACCATACTGTTTTCCAGTTTTCCCAGCAGTTCTTGTCAGATAATGGATTTTTGTTCCAAAAGCTTGGATCTTTGGGTTTATCAAACATCAGACTAGATTACAATGACTATTTAATACTGCATGTTATATAGCTAATCTATCCTGCTGATCCATCATTCTATTTCTTAGCCAGTACTAGATTATTTTGATAACTACCACTATGCAATATAGTTTGACCTTCATTCACATTTTTTTCCTTGATTCCCTTGATATCCTTGAGCTTCTGTTCTTCCAGATGAATTTTGTTATTATTTTTTCTAGCTCTGTAAAATAATTTTTGATAGTTTGGTTGGTATGATACTAAATAAATAGATTAATTTAGGTAGAATTATCATCTTTATTGCATGGGCTCAGCCTTACCATGAACAATTAATATTTTTCTAATTTTTAAGTGTTCTATACTTGTGTTCATATAGTTCCTGGGTTCGTCTTGGCAGGTAGACTTTCAAATACTTTATATTGCCTATGGTTATTTTAAATGGAATTTCTCTTTTTATCTTTTGCTGCTGGACTTTGTTGTTAATATGTAGAAATGCTGATGATTTATGTGGGTTTATTTTATTTCCTGCAACTTTGCTAAAGTTGTTAACAATTTCAAGTAGTTTTTTAATTGATTTCTCTAGGATTTCTAAGTATAACATGATATTATCCGCAAAGAGTATGGGTTATGTTTTTTTATTGTTTATTCTAATTCCTTTAATTTCTTTTTCTTCTTTTATTGCTATAGCTAACTTTTCAAGTGTAATATTAAATAATAAAGGTGATGATGGGCATCCTTGCTTCATCTTTGATTGTATTTGGAAGGCTTCTAATTTATCCTCATTACAGATAATGCTTGCTGATGGTTTTAGATAAATATTTCTTATTATTTTAAGGTAAACTCCATTTATTCCTATGCTTTCTATTATTTTTAATAGGAATGGGTGCTATATTTTGTCAAAGGCTTTTTTCTTCATCTATTGAGATAATCATATAATTCCTATTGGCTTTGTTTTGATATGGTTAATTATGCTGACAGTTCTCCTCATATTGAACCAGCCCTACATTCCTGTTATAAATCCTACCTAGTGATAGTGTATGACCCTTGTGATATATTTCTGTAATCTCTTTACTAGTATTATATTTAAATTTTTATACCAATACCATTAGGGAAATTGATCTTAATTTTCTTTCTCTGCTTTACCTCTTCCTGGTTTGGGTATCAAAACATATTTGTGTCATAAAAGGAATTTGCTAAAACTCTGCCTGTTTTTCCAAACAGTTCATATGGTATTGGAATTAATTGTTCTTTAAACGTTTGATAGAATTTGCTTGTGAATCCATCTGGTTCCAGAGATTTTTTTCTTAAGAAGTTCGCTGATGGTTTGTTCAATTTCTTTTTCTAAGATTGGTTTATTTAAGTATTTCATTTCTTCCTCTGTTAATCTGGATAATTTAGATTTTTATAGATGTTCATTCATTTCATTTAGATTGTCAAATTTATTAACATATAATTAGGCAAAATAGCTCCTAACAATTATCTTAATTTACTCTTCATTGATGGTGAATTCATCCCTTTCATTTTTGATACTAGTAATTTGATTTTCTTCTTTCTTTTTTTAAACCAAACTAACCAATGATTTATCTATTTTATTGGTTTTTTTAAAATCTGCTTCTAGTTTTATTTATTAGTTGAATGGTTTTCTTACATTCAATTTTGTTAATCTCTCCTTTGATTTTCAGGATTTCCAATTTGGTGTTTAGTTGGAGATTTTTAATTTATTCTTTTTCTAGTTTTTTTTTAGTTGCATGCTCAATTAATTCATCGATCTGCTTTTTTCTCTATCTTATTAATGTATATAATTAGAGATAAATTTTCCTGCTTTGGCTGCATCCTGTAAATTTTGGTATGTTGTCTTGCCATTTTTTTTCATGAAATTATCACTTATTACTATGATTTATTCTTTGACTCACTTGTGCTACCCTCTAATTTCAGCATCATGTAGCAACCAGGAAATAAATTTTCAAGAACCCCCCCACAGTTATTTCAAAGCACCATAAAATCCATTAATCAGAAACCACTAAAACAGAATCTATGTTAATTGGACAGGGACCAGGTAGAAGTCTGCTTTTGCAAAGCTTTGTGGAAAGATCAAATTAATAGTCTAAGTAATACTTTAGAAGGGAATGTTTTAAAAATACTTAAGAGAACAAACTGTTTTGAAATACCTTTCAGTACTTTAGAATAATCATTTACATATAAACAATAGCAACACTAATTACATTCATTATTGTCTATTCAGTTTCAAAAGTCCCCAAGGATCTGGAGAAGATAACACATTTAGTTTATCTCCAGGTATTATATGGTTTTGGAAGTAACAAAATATCATTTCTTTAAAAACAATCCATAATGTTGAATTTATCTATATCATTAAAAAGAAAAGCAAGTTGTATGCAACAGAAATCTGCAGTTTCATACGTAATACTCTTTTTCAGCTCCATTGGGTATTTGTTGTTCAGTTGGTTTTCTTGGCAAAGATACTGGAGTGATTTACCATTTCCTTGTCCAGTGAATTAGACAAACAAAGGTTGCGTGACTTACTTAGAGCCACACAGCTAGAAGCTGGATCTGAACTCAGTTCTTGCTGACTACAGACCCCAGTGCTCTATCCATTGAGTTATCTAGCTGGGTATGTGAAAACAGATCATTTTAATCGCTGTTTGTTGATATAAAAAGAAAAAGAAAACATTTTTTAAAAATAAAAGCTATAAGTTATGTTTCTAACTGGCTTTTCTCTCATGCAAGTATATTAATAAAAGCTGAACTTCTTATTCTTTAAGAATATTTAGGAATTAATTTGCCTACATACAGAGATTTTAACGTATTTAATGCATTTGGAGGGTGGGGAAGGACAATGATAGAAGGAAAGAAATAGGATTCAGGAATTGTATGCCTGTTCCTGGAAGACAAATTTTATATATTTAGATAAGTTTTATAAGTACTTTCAGCCTCATTTCCCTGTATCAATAAAATGGGTATTAAAAAAACCAGGGAGATTGTGAGATCCAGTTCATTTTTTCAAAGGACACTAAGGCACTCAGGGAAAAACTTAGGTTATTGTTTAGACTCTTATTAAGTCATATTTTTACATACAATTTTACTTAACTAAACCAATACTTCAGGATAGTTTGTATATAAAATAGGATAGGTAGAATTATTTATGCAACAAGGTCCCTAGGTTTGCTTTTCTTTCAGGCTTTGCATAGTAAAGCTGGAGATTATTCATTGTTCTTTAATGCATATAAGCAGGAAAAAAAATATCCTTAATGGTGTATGGAGTTTTTAAATGGTGTATACAATACAAACCTCACCAAGAATGTGGTTTTGTTGGGTAATTCCTGGATAGTGATGTCATTCATAATAAAAATTGCAGTCACAAACATCAAGTAGCATTGGGATTTAAGTTATCTAACAACAAAGCTCCCAAGAGAATCCTTGAGGTGGAGGGGGAAGGGAAATCTTCCAGGGCATAAAATACAATCATTCATCTTATAAGTATGAAGAAAATATTTTTCTTTGTAAAATATAGTGTAAAGACTAAGGCATTTTTGCTTCCTCTTGGCTTCACAGGGGGAGAATCTAGGGGTCTATATTTACCCAATGAATAATCTGTGCCAGTATTTTCCCCACAGTTAGCCAACATTCAGTTCTACAAATATTTGAGAACAGTGTGGAACAAATGTCACTCTTTTAGATTTTTCTGTATTCTTTGTGATTTGTTGAAATGTTGCATATACTGAGCCTGTGACTTTGCAGTGTATTTTTTTTTTAAAAGGTAGAGGATGATTGAATTATTGTTAACTTGAATGAGAAAACTTTCCATAAATCTCTGCAGATTATTAATGAATCATTGGAGAATGTACTAAAACTGTAGTGAGTCACAATAATGGCTGAAGAGGGATGGTTATAACACTTAGAACCAAAAGATTTAAAGCTACAAGGGACCTTACAGATCTAATCCTATGTAATGCTAATATAAGGTTAATGCTGGGTGGGGGGAAGAATTAAAGATTTTTCCCACCCATTAATAGACTTTTTGTTAATTTCTATTGAGGCACTGGGTCAGAGGTTGGGCCTTCTGGCTCTGGAAAGTTTATAAATACTCTGAGGTGAGGTTTTACTTTGAGGCTTACTCACTGGAAGTGTTTCTTTGGCCAGATGAGACTCTGGGTAGCTGCTAAGGAGCCACCCCTCACTCCCAACTTTGAAAACCCAGATGTTAGTGCTTCTCTCTCTGGTAACTATGTATATATGTAATGGTCAGACAGTTGGATCTGTTTGTTGATCTGTGATGTATGTATTGTTTATGGTCAGACAGTTGGAAGCTCTGTCTGTGGATCTTTATTTCTCTGAAGTTCAGAGTGCTGACTTTTCCACCTGAACTAAGTGAATTATGTATGTGCTTGATTAAAGTAGATTGTCAACCCTTCAAAAGTTGTTTTACTTTTAGAAAAGCCTAAGAACCTGTGCAGCAGGCCCTCTAGTGTACGTTGGGGTCCTTGTTGTTACATCCTACCACCTCATTTTATAGTTGAGGAAACTGAGGCCCAGAGAAGTTAGTTGAGATTCATTCAAAGTCTCATGGGTTCTAAGCAGAAATACTGGGATTTGAACTCAGATCTTCTGACTCCAAATCCAGGGCTCACTACACTATATTTTTCTTTAGATATCTCAAGTTCCCATTAACCTAGATTTCACTACTATACTTTCCAGTCTGAGATAATTCAGGACACCATATAATTTTAGAGAAGAAGGGAACCTTACAGACTTGATTTTGTCATTTTGTAAGTGAGGAAACCTGGATCCAAAAAAGCTAAGTGTCTTGCCAAGGTCAACACAGCTAGTTAGCGTCAGAGCAATGACTTGGAACAAAGGTCTTAGGACTCCTTTCCAGTGGATTTTTTTTATTTCTTTATCTGGGCTGAGCTAAAATTTACCTTAGGAGAAAAGGTTTGATAGTAAATATTGTTTTCCCCTCTCAAAGGCAACATTAAATCTATTCTGTATGTACCTTATATGAGCTGATTGATATACATATTGTGTCCCCATTAGAATGTAAGCTCTCAGAAGGCATAAACTATTCTTTGCTTTTTCTCTGTTTCCTCAGCCCATAGCATCATTCTTGGCACATCAGTTCAGTTGTCTTTCAGTCATGTCAGACTCTTCATGACCCCATTTGGGGTTTTCTTGGCAGAGATGCTTGGAGTGTTTTGTCATTTCTTTCTCCAGGTCATTTACAAATGGAGAAACTGAGGCAAACAGGGTTAAGTGACTTGCCCAGGGTCACAAAGGTAGTAAATGTCTGAGGCCAGATTTGAACTCAGGAAGATGAGCCTTCTTGATTCCAGGTCTGGAACTCTATCTATTACATTACCTACATAGTAGGTTTTATTGTTGATTGATTAAACTCTATAAATAAAAATCAATAAACATTTATTTTGGAGTCCAGTTGACAACATGGATAGAATCATGGACCTGGATTCAAGAAGACCAGAATTGGAGTCTGGATTCAGATGCTAGTTGGTTGTAAGACCCTGGGCAAATCACTTAACTGCTGTCTATCAGTAAAATAGAGAGAATAATAGCACCTACCTCCACCAGGTTGTTGTGAGGATAAAATGAGGTCACATTTGTAAAGCACTTTGTAAATCTTAAAGAGCTATATAAATGCTAGCTGTTTACTGAGCACATACTATATATAAGGCACTCAGATAAACACTGAACCAACAGTTTAAGAGAATTTGCTTTTAAAGTATTCACATTCCCTGATTAACACTTCAGGAACAGGAGTTTCCTTGCTTTAGGTATTCCAAACACTGGTGCAGATTGCCACCCTCCACCCCTTAACAAATAGTCTTCTAGGAGTTACTGTAGCCAAAAAGTGTAATCACTGCCTGGTCAAACTTCAGGCCTCTCCCAATATTGGGTGTTCCCAACTTAGCTAAGTCATGCCACCGAATATAGACAAACAGACCTTGTAAGATCTGATTTATTGTTTCCCTGGATTCCTTCAAGATTCAGCTCCAAACCCAGAGTTAAGCAAGAGGCCTTTGCCAATCACCCATCTACTAGCTGATGAGGGCTGAAAAAAGGCCAAGGTGTGGGGGGGATTCAGGGACTCCCCAAAGACCAGAGTACTGAAATCACGGACTCATGCATTCTTGAAGTCAAGGTGGTAAAGATTTATTATTATGCTTTTCAGTGGGCAACGGTTCTTAGGGAACCTGCAATTTGAAAGGAGAACAAGTAAAGTTTAAATAGGATATTCTATAGTAAAACATGTCCATCTAATGAGAGAGTTCATCCCATTCACATTCACAGTTATGATTACTACCCATGTATTCCCCTCCATCCTATTCTTCCTCCTGTTGCTCCTCTCTTTCCTTTCACCCTTTCCCACCTTACCACTTTCCCTGATCTGCCCACCCCTCTATGTCTCCACTCCTTCCTTTACTTAATCTTCTCCCCTTCTACTTCCCTGTGAGGTAAGATAGACTTCTTTATTCAACTGGTCATTTATAGTATTTCCTCTTTGAGCCAATACTGATGAGAGTAAGGTTCAAGCAATGTCTATCATTTCCCCCCCACTCCCCGCCATATTCCTCTCCACTGTAATAGGTCTTTCTCGCCTCATCATGTGAAATAATTTACCCCATTTTACCTCTCCCTTCCTTCTGCATCCATTGTATTCCTCTTTCTCATCCTTTAATTTTTTTATGTCATTCCTTCAAATTCACCTTATACCCATATCTCTGTCTATGTCTATGTCTATCTGTACTGTTGGTGATAGAACTTTAAGAGTTACAAGTATCATCTTCCTGTGCAGGGATATAAACAGTTTAACTCTGTTAAATACTTTGTTTTCTTTTTCCTTTTTACCTGTTTATGCTTCTCTTGGATCTTGATACTGGAGGCCAAATTTTTTGTTTAGTTCTGATCTTTACCTTATGAAGCCTTAAAATTCTTCTATTTTGTTGAATGATCATTTTTTTTTCCTTTGATGTATTAATTTTGTCAGGTAAGTGATTCTTGATTGTAGTCCTAGCTCCTTCAAAATATCATGTTTCATAACCTTCAGACCTTAATGTCGCAACTACCTAGTCTGTGTAATCCTGGTTATGACTCCTCAGTATTTGAATTGTTTCTTTCTGGCCTCTTTTCCTTGACTTGATAGTTCTGAAATTTTGCTATAATGTTCCTCAGGGTTTTTTATTTTGGGATCTCTTTCCAGAGGTGATTGGATTCTTTCAATGCCTATTTTGCCCTCCGGTTTTAGGATATCAGGGCTGTTTTCCTTGAAAATTTCTTGAAAGATACTGTCCAGGTCCTCCTTTGGAATATGGCTTTCTGGCAGTCCAATGATTCCAGTATTATCTGTCCTGGATGTATTTTCCAGGTCAGCTGCTTTTCCAGTAAGGCATTTTACATTTTCTTTCATTTTTTCACTTTTGAATTTGTTTGATTGATTTGTGAAGTCTCATAGTCATTAGCTTCCCCTTGCCCAGTTCTAACTTTTAAGGTATTGTTTTCCTCAATTACTTTTGGTACTTTCCTTTCCATGTTGTGTTCTTGGGAAGGGGAATATATTTTCAGTTGTATTTTTTAAGGAGTTGTTTTCTTCAGTGGATTTTTGAATCTCCTATTCCATTTGGCCAATTCTACTTTTTAAACAGTTTTCCAAGATGTTGAGTCTTTTCCTCATAATTTTCTTACATCATCCTCATTTCTTTTCCCAATTTTTCTTCTACTTCTCCCATATGAATTTTAAGCTCCTTTTGGAGCTCTTCTGTGAGTTCTTTCTGGGCTTGAGACCACCACCTGTTTTTCTTAGGGGTTTGACCCATAGGTAGTTTGACATTGTTGTCCTCTTCTGAGTTTGTGTCTTGGTCTTCCTTGTCACCCTAAGAACTTTCTATGTTTAGATTCTTTTCTTGTTGTTTTTTGCTGTTTTGGGGGAAGGAGGAGCTTTTCCCTTTCTTTTAAATTTGATTTCTGCTCCCAGGATGGAAGGAGCTCTGTCTAAGGCTTCTTGTGCCAGGGGCTGCAGGCCCTTCCTGTTTATCTGATGCTATGCTGACGTTGCTCTGAGGCCCACAGGGGATCCTCATGTCTGGTGCTGAGTTGAGAGGGTGTTGTGGGGGATGGTGGCTGGTGTTGTCGGAGGCTCTAGGCATCTTTTCTTTCTCTTTTCTTTCTTGCCAATCTTCCAAGGCTCCTGGGCTAAAAGACTGTTCAATCCTGTCTTTCTGCTGGCTCCACTGTTCTAGGATTTGTTCTGGGGAACTATTTTACTATTTTGGAAGTGAATATGCAGGAGCTACACTGATTCACTGCTTATTCCACCATCTTAGCTCCTGGAAATCTATATTATTCTCCATCCCAACCCCCAAATCCAGCTCCTAGTTCTATTTATTATTTTTTCTTTCCATTTTGTTCCTTTCTTCTTTAATTTTCAGGGTTTTTATTTTGGTGTTTAATTATGATTTTAAATTTGTTGCTTTTCTAAGAGTTGTTTTTTTTTTTAGTTGCATGTCCAATTTGTTTGTCTGGGGTTTTTTTTTGTTGTTTTTTTGGTTTTTTTGCTTTTGTTGATGAAAGTATTTAGAGGTATAGAATTTCCCCTAAGTTCTTTTTTGGTCACATCTGTAAAACTTTGGTATATTGTTCTTCTATTATCATTATCTTTAATTTAATTACATATTGAATCCATGATTTCTTGGGGTGGGGAAATGTGACTCATGCACCAATTCTTTAGTTTTGAGTAATTTAGTCTTCACTAATTTTTAATTGTTTAATAATAGAAGAATACTGAAATAATTTTATTGCATTGTGGACCATAAAAGATGTGTTTACCATTTCTGTTTTTCTGCATTTGTTTTGAGAGACTTTTCTGTCTTAATATGTGTTCAAGTTTTGTGAGGCTGCCACATACAACTGTGAAATGTATATATTCCTATTTATTCCCATTTAATAATCACTAGAGGCTTGTCATATTTTTAAAAATTATCCTATATTTATTTTATTTATTTTTTGTCACATTTTGAGTTCTTAGTTGTCTCCCTCTCATTCTCCCAATCCTGTTTTAGAGAAGACCAACATTTGATTTAGTTATATATGTGGAACCATGCAACACATACTTCCACATATCATTTTTTTTTCTTTGGAGGTGGATAGCACTTTCCTTCATATGTCCTTTGTAGTTGATTTTTGAATATTCATATTACTCATAATATCTTAGTAATTCACAGTTATTCTTCAAACAATATTGCTGTTACTGTAGTCAATGTTCTCTTGGTTTTGCTCATTTCGCTCTGTATTATTTCATGTAAGTCTTTCCACGTTTTTCAAAATCAAATTTTTCATCATTTCTTACAGCACAGTAATATTCCATCAAGATCATATACCACAATTTATTCTGCCATTCCTCAATTGATGGGCAGTGCCTCAGTTTCTATTTCTTTGCCACCACAAAGAGAGTTGCTGTAAATATTTTAGAACATGTAGCTCCTTTTCCTTTTTTCCTGATTACCTTGGGAAACAGACCTAATAGTGGTATTGTAGGGTCAAATGATATATACAGTTTTATAATTTTTGAACATAATTCAAGACTGCTCTCAAAATTGCTTGGATCACTTTACAATTCCTCCAAATAGTGTATTAGTGTCCCAATTTTTCTACATCCTCTCCAACATTTGTCATATTCCCTTTCTATCATTTTAGCCAACAGATTTTTTCTGTGAAGTTTGGATTCAGTCAAAGACCTAGAGGGTCATATGTGGCATTGAGGCCACAAATTCACCATATCTATTCTGTACCTAGTTTCTGCCAGACCATTTTCCAGTTTTCCTAGTAATCATATTTAACTAAAAAAAAAAATTCTATTCATGTTGTTGACTTCTTTACTTTATTATTACTTTTCGTTAGATTTATCTAGGCTTGAAAGAAGTTCTTTGAGGTCCTGACTGATAGAAACTATAAGCCCAGAAACTCTGCATGTGGACTTGACACAACCACAAAGATGTGCAAGCTAGATTCCTGATGGAGGATATGGCTTAGAAAAGATGGTTACATTTAATTTTTAATAACTCATCAGACATTCAAAGAAAACTGTAATTCACAGAATATAGTTTACATATCTTTAAGTATAATGGGCTTTAAAAGCCACAGAGAATTTTATATTTGATTCTGAAAGAGGGAACCACTGAATCAATTGAATAGGAGGGTGGCATGGTCAATTTGACAGGTGAGGAGAGTAATGGGGAGAGACTTGAGGCAGGGTCACCCAGCAGGCTGTTGTTACAATAGTCTAGGCATGAAGTGATAAAGACCTGCACCAGGGTAGTGGTAGTGTTAGAGAAGAGAAGGGGCCACATGAGAAAGAGATCATGACATTAGCGATCAATCAACAGGGATATAGAGGATGAGAGAAATTGAGGAACTGAGCCTGATACATAGGCTGAGAGCCCAGGTGACTGACTGGGTAGATTGTGGTACCCTTGACAGTAATAGGAAAGTTAGGAAGAGGAGAAGATTTGGGGGAGGGGGAAGATAATGAGTTTAGTTTTGGACATGTTGAATTTAAGATGTCTATGGAACATCTAGTTTGAGAAGTACAATAGGCAGTTTTAGACAGGCAACTAAAGGTTAGGAGAGAGGTTAGAGCTGGACAAATTTGTGACATCTGAGAATTATCTGCATAAGGATGAAAGTTGAATCCAGGGGAGCTAATGAGATCACTGTGAGATAGTATTGAAAGAGAAGGAAAAAGGCCCCAGCACAGTAACTTCGAGGATACTCATAGTTAGCAGGCATGACCTGGATGAAGATCCAGGAAAGACAATAGATGCCAGAGCTAGAATTTGAATTTAGGTCCCTTGATTCTATGTTCATTGTTCTTTCCAGTGGTTTCAAGTTCAGTATTTTCTTCCAGTAACAGGGGTTTGTAATAGCAAAGCCTTAAATGAATAGAGGGTCTTATCAACAAGGGGATTTCTGGGAAGTGTATTTTTCCTAGTTGGAAGGAAGGATTTGACTGAAAGATCATAGGATGTCAAAGCTACACCTGGAAACCTCTGCAGTCTCAGAGTATCAATAGGTGTCAGACTAGAAGTCAGTTGATTACAAGGGGACAGTGCCACTACATTGAACTAAATATGACCATGAAGAACTGGATCCTTATCTGGCTCACTGACCCACTTAATGAGTGACTTCCCTGGACAGAATGTGTTGCTACATTGGGAACATGCCTGGTGAATTTCTTTTCATTTCTCACTCCTCTGACTCACAGTTGCCTGGTGAACTGTCATTGCTTTTACTCAAGAGCTTACTATTCTCCTTAAATATTGCTTACTTGGTATCTTTTCTTTTATAATGTGTTTCCTCTCCACAAAAGGATAAACTGATTTTTTAAAATTGTATTCTGAGTGAGAGCTTGCTATAAAAGCGTAAAAAACACTTTGCAAAAGGACAAAGGGGAACCCCCTAAATCAATAGCCTTAGGAATATACACAAGCCTATATTGAAGCTCTTTATCACTCTCTGGAGATAAAAAAAAAGGGGGGGCTTCATAAACATAAATTACAGTTATTTCATCTAAGTCACTATTGAGAGAGGGCACATTAACCAAGGTCTTCCCGACTTTGGGACCAGCTCTCTATCCACCATATTGGGCTGCCTCTCAAGTCTGGTCTCTGACATCTTTTAGCTAGGTGACCGCAAGCAAGTAATTCAACTTCTCAAGGCTCCAGTCTGGGAAACTCTCTAAAACTACAGGCTGCAAAGAAGTTACCACCCAGCACTGGTAAAAGGAGTATTGATTCTCTACACCAATGAAATCACAGGTCCAATCTCTCTCCCACTATTAAAAAAATTACCAAATAGATAGCATTCTAGTCTTGCAGGCAAAAACCCCTGAAACAAGTCTTGCCTCTGACCCTTAGTAGCTGGGTAACAACAGGCAAACCACTTAATTTTTCTCAATCTCTAAGAACTCTCTGAGACTATAACTCATACACACATTGCAATCTGCTTTTGGTGGAAGGGTATTATTCCTAACATGCCAGCTTTCTTGTAAGGCAACCTCACAACTTTCCCTATAAAGGGAAAAAAAGTCTAAAATCTCTTGATTGCTCTAGCGGAGGAGACCAAAATGAGAGTAGCAGTTTTTCATAGAAAGTTAGGATCCCTTTTTAACAATAAGATGTTCTTAATAGAATATAACTTTTTGTCCTTTCTATATCCATGTACTTCCTTAGCCAAGAAATGACCTTCAAGCTAATTTCATGTTATTCCTGAATAATCACGATAATAGTTTACACAATTTTGTAAGTGTTCAATTTTAATTTTCCTTTTTTAATGTTGAACTTTTTCCTTATGAGGCTCATTCAATGAGTATTTGTACAAGTCTTTATTGAACTCCCATAATCATGAGCTTTCTGCTAGCCCTTAGGGCAACATTACATAGATTAAAAATCATTCAGAAGAATATTATTACAATTGTTATTAATAAAATATTTGTAGAATACTATCTGCATGTCAACTACCACAAAGGATGTGTAGGTAGATAATATCCAAGATCACTATCCTCTAAAGGAAGAGATCAGTGAAGGTATGAAGCAGGAAATACACAAGGTAACTTCTACAGAGCATTGACAATTCATGTTTGCCTTTCATGGCTTTAAATTTTTTTTTTTTTGGTGGAGGATTTACTGTGTAATGTGGAGTCGAGAAACAGGACTCTTTGCTCAAATTCCTTTTCTTCCACTTCACAAAATGTACCCAATTAAATAAGGCTAGAAATGGAGGGTGATTAGTGGATAGCTTACAAAAGTTTCAGTCTCCAAATTTCTGGTTGAAGGAAATTAAACTGGAAAAAAGATTCTGCTCCATTATTAAGCAGATAAGCCTCTTCATTAAAGAAGGGCAGAAGAAAACATAGCCAGGCTTAGCTATACATGCTGTAACTGCACTAAGGTTAAGCTGATACATGTACAGATGGCTTCATGTAGTCCTAAGGCAGCATGTCTAGGGATCTAAGGCCGCAATAAAGTCATTTGCTGACCTGAGACCCTGGAGAGTAAGAACAGAAAGGGAAAAGAAAAGATTCTTGCCCTTTAAAAGACCTGAAGAAGGGATAGAGACTGATTTCTTCCTAGCCCAGACTTGATTTCTGGAGAGGAAGGCATTGTTTAACCCAGTGTTATATTCCCAATAAGGGGCACAGACAGCTTAAGGCAAAGAAAGTAAAGGAGGATTCATAACCTATTGACTGTATTCCATCTTTAAAAAGAAACCTGCTTTAGGCTAAGAAAAAAAAAATCTAATTTCTTCTTGTCATTCACATATAACCTGGATTCTTCTACCTTCCTGGAATTCAGAATTAAACTCCAAATCTATTGGAAATTGCTTTGAAAACATTTTTGCATTGGTATCTTTTGTTTATACATCACTTTCATTTTCCTACACATCCCTTCCCTGGAGAGCTATCCCCAACAAAAAGAAAAAAGGAGGGGAAAAGCAGTACAGAAAAACTAACCAAGACAACTCAGTCTGAGAGTACACGTAGTGTTGCACACCCATAAGTCTCCAACTTCTACAATGAACAAATGAGTTACATTGTTTCATTTTTCCTTCTGAGTCAAGCTTGTGATATTTACATAACAGTTGGTATTTTTGTTGCTATTTCTGTTGTATCTTCTATGTACATTAGTGTAGTCAATATGTACATTGTTTTTCTGATTCTGATTACTTCCCTTTGTATCAATTCTTACAAGTCTTCCCATACTTCTCTTTACTGCTCGTAGTTATTGTTTCTGAGGTAATGTTCCATTACACTCACATACTGAAATGTGTGTAGCCTTCTCCCAAGGAGCCTCTGCTTTGCTTCCAGTTCTTTGTTGTTACAAAAAGCGCTACTTTAAACATTTTTGGTGTATATGGGGCCCATGTGCTTATCTATACATTCTCTATAGAGCATGACTTTCAGAATTCTTCTCAGGCTGTCTCAAGTTTCCCTTAAGTCCCCCAGCACACCATATTATAAAACACCACTCACGATAAATCTGCCAGTTGTCCTGTCCTACCAGAACTTTATCCCCATCAAATGACGTGGGTCTAACATCATGCTCTGAGGTTCATAAAAAATAATTTTCCATTCTTTCGGTACTCATGTTATTGAACTTTTTTTTTTCTGTAAGTCACTTCTTTCTCTGTCCCCTCCCAATCCCTCACCTCAAAAGATTCTTTCATAACTGCTGGGTACTTGAACTGACTCCAACGCAGGAAAGGACCTTCAAGCTCTCAGTGCCTTCAGTACAGAGCTTTCAGTGACAGCCAAGGCCAAACCTCCTTGACTCTGGGCAGGTTTTGTTTCATTCAGGAAGCACCTCTGTTGTAGAGTAAGGCTTTCAGAATCCTGCCAGGCAGCTGTGGGGAAATGATCAAACAAATTTGGAGGCCAGTAGGGAGCTTGCCTTAGCACCTTCTTGCTCACACTTTACTACTGATTGTAGTCAACCCCTTCTCCTTATGGTGGGGAGGTGGTTTGTATTTTGGGGCAAATGCATGTGTTTGTTTTTTGTTGTTTTTTTTTAAGTGAGGGAAACAGCTGCAGTTGCAAGTTGTTGCTTGCCAGAGAATTATTTTTCTCATACTTGTTCAGACATACATAAATGCAGGAAAAGCTGATGGAAGGGAAAGAATACTTTTTACTGACTTCATTCTCTAGGTATTCCCACATTTCAAGGCAGAGACCATTCTAGCTCACAGCAGCCTCAGGATGTCTCCTTTACAGTTATTGGCATTTATACCACAATTGTGGGAGAATGAAATAGAATGATGAGAAAAAATAGACACCTTTCTGAAGCATTTTTTAAAATTTTCTACATCATTTAAAACTTCTGAGACAATTAAGGAGTGGCTCTCATTGTGATCATTATTATTATAATTACTCACAAAAGAAATTCATTTTTACCTGGTGATGAAACTTTTCAAGATGCAAGGGAAATTATGAGATTTTCAGTTTTTATATTTCAGCAACTGATTCCAGGCAACTTAACTCCCCTAAATTGGATATGTAGGCCAATAACTCCCAAAGTTTTCCTCCCAAAGCCTTGAACTATAGTATCCCGATAGATTCCTTTCAATTTTTCTGTACATCTGCGTATCTTCCTTGTCTTCACAGTGGACACTTTAAGAATAAAATTAACCACAAAAGCCAAATGTTATGTTTCTAAATATTTAGTTTGTTTCACAATGGTTCATCTGAATAAATAAAATTGGGTTCTGCTGACTCTCAAATCTTAGGGCAACTTGTATACAGTTCAAATTAGTTAACCTGAATGGAAAAAAAGCCACAGATAAAGTTCTAGGTCATCTTCCCTGAGTTCAAATCTGGCCTGAAACACTTACTAGCTGTGTGACCCTGGGCAAGTCACTTAACCCTGTTTGCCTCAGTTTCCTCATCTGTAAATGAGCTAGAGAAGGCAATGGCAAACTACTTCAGTATCTTTGCTAAGAAAACCCCACAAGGGATCATGAAAAGTGGAATATGACTGAACAACAACAACAAGGTTTACAAAGTTCTTTCCTTATAATAATCTTAGGGGCAGTGATATAGTGTAAAGAGTACTGGGTCTGAAGTTAATGTAAAGAGTCCTGGGTTTGAATCTTACCTGTATGAATCAATAGGCTGCATGACCTTGGACAAAGCACTCTGCAAAATAAAAGGTCTGAAGCAAAATAAAAGGCTCTGAAGCCTTTCCAAATCTGTTGCCTATGCTCCTATAGGCTCTTTGAGGTTTGTAGTGAAATATAATATCTATTTTACAGTGGAGGAAACTGAGGTACTAAGTAGTTAAGCAATTTGCCCAGACTCACAAAGATGCATAGTAAATGAAAATGTCAGTAAGTGAACCCTAGCTTCTGAACCCTTTCTAGCATACCACATTGCCTCTATAAGAAAAACAGGGATTTCCTTAGGCAGAAAGATAGGGTGATAAATGGTAGAATGTTATATACATGGTTAGATAAGGTCATTGTATTGGTGGTTATACATTAGAACTTTGATAAAACAGGGTATATTTGGATAGAGCATTGGGGAGAAGGTTTAGACCTCCTACAAGCAGACACATTGCTGGAAGTTCCCAAAGGACCTCACCATACCAGATGTTTCACTTGCTACGTAGGTTCAGTGTACAGAGTAAGAGTCAGACTAGCAGGTTGTCTTTTAACAAAACAAAATAAGAGGAAAAAAACCACCCAAGATGTTAATTCTTCAAATGTTAGCACACAGAATGTGAAAAATAAGACAAAATGTGGCCTGCTGAAATTAAAAAAAAAAATATTCTGGGTCTAGGCCCTGCCCCTCATGAGAGAAAACCTTTACATCTCCTTAATCTGAAGAAAGAAATGAGAGAGGCTGATGAAAGAACCTTTCTTTCAAAAGTCCATCCTGTCAGCTCTCTCCTGAGCAAGGACAATTAAAATATCCAACAAGTCCATCCATCACAATATTTCTTATGTCTTCTGACTTTTCATTTCTCTTATACTTCTGAGATTAAAATTTTCTCTGTCATTTTTCCATTTCTTGTCTAGAAGTGAATGGTATGTTTATCAGATCTAGGGCTTTTAAAATGAGAGGATTGTACAAGAGGCTCTCTAAGTTTCCTTACATCTGTTTCCTTACATCATCCTTACATGATCCTACAAACTTCAAGTAATTATCTTTGGTACTTTACATGTGCCAGTTACACACTAGCTCTAAGAGCACCCCTCCCCCTCTCATACTCATTAAACTCCACGAATTATCTATACAATTTACAGGGTAGTAAAGTGAGCCACAAGAAAAAGGAAAGTTGACTATAGTCACTCAGTGAGTCAAGGCAAGAACAGAAAAAATCTAGGCATTTTGCCTCCCTATCATGTGATTTCCAGTCGACAACAATATATTCTGATTTTATAATAATGAATCATTCCTGCTATCTACAAATATATAGATCAAATCCTCTCTTGTATGGGAAGAATTCTCTTGCTGTAAGAAAAGTCCAGTGTGTTAATGGAAACTCATTCTTGCTCAAGTCATAGACTACCCAGTTGGTTTGGAAGTTACTTGATTTTATTTTTTTGTTGTCGTGAACTTGAGAAACATGAACAAACATGAACAAAAGATGGAAAAGAAGATTTCATATGAAACTTTGAACATCTGTTACTTATAGTTTTTTAGTATACATTTAATTTAATAAAGTAGTCACAAAATTGCCCTGCTTACTTGTATTCCTTTCTGAGCTCCCTTCTACTCTCTCCTGTGTATTTTTTAAGATGTTTCATTGATACTTTTTTTTGCATTACTATCACAACCCACCAATTCTATTCCACTCTCTGTTAAACAAAACAAAGCAAAACAAAAAAACCAAACTCTATAGCCAAATGAAACAAATTAATACATTAGTTCTGTCTGTAAATGGATGTCTGATTCTACATCTCTTTCTGCCAAGAAGTGGAAACCACATTTCCTCATTGGTTTTCTGGAGTTCTGATTGATCATGGTGTTCATCTTAGTTCTTACGCTTTTAGAAAGTTTCTATAAGTCACTTTGAAAACATAAAACACGATATGAATGAATGAATGAAAAAGCATTTAAATGCTTACTATGTGCCAAGTACTGTGCTGAACCCTGGACATACATAGAAAAAAAACAAGACAATCCTCACTCTCAAGAAGCTCACATTCTGAAAAAAACAGAAGTTCTTATCTTCCAATCCATGGACCCTGGCCAAGCTTGGGGAAGGTGTCCATATATAGATTTCTGAGGACATGTGAACTTGGATGGGAAAAAATAATTATATCTTTATTTTCATTAACTTCTAACTGAAATTTAGCATTTCCTTCCATTAGGAATGTAGGCAACAAATCATTATTCTAAGAAGAGGTCCATAAATTTCACCAAACTGCCAAATGGGTATGTGATACAAAAAATTTTACAAATCCTGTACTATAGGGAAACAACATACATAGAAGTCTTCACTAACAAATCAGATGAAAAGGCCCCATGGTCAGTAGCAAAGCAAATGGTCATTGCTTCTCTTTAATGTCATGTCTGCTGATAAAACCATACCCATTTTTTGATGTTGAATAATTTGAAAGTGCTAAGAACTTTCAGGGCAAGAACTTTCTTTTTTAAAATTAAATTAATTAATTAATTTTTTCTGCACTTAGTATTTTTTTCTTTTTTTCCAGTTACATATGAAGATCATTTTCAGCATTCACTTTTATAAGATTGTAAGTTCCAATTTTTTTCTCCTTCCTTCCCTTCCCAAACCCTCCCCAACATAGCAAACAATCTGATATAGGTTTTATATATATATATATATATATATGTATTATACATATATATATATAATACATATATACGGTCATATTAAACATATTTCCATATTAGTCATGTTGTGAAAGAAAAGTCAGAACAAAAGAGAAAAACCATAAGAAACAAACACACACACACAAAAGTGAAAATAGTATGCTTTGATCTGGATTCAGACTCCATTGTTTTTTCTCTGGATATGAATAGCATTTTCCATCATGAGTCTTTTAGAATTGTCTTAGATCATTGTATTGCTGAAAAGAGTCAAGTCTATCAAAGTTGATCATTATATAATGTTGCTGTAGTTGTGTACAATATTCTCCTGGTTCTGCTCACTTCACTCAGCATCAGTTCATGTCTTTCCAGGTTTTTCTGAAATCAACCTGCTCACCATTTCTTATGGCACAATAGTATTCCATTATATTCATATATCACAACTTGTTCAGCCATTCCCCAATTGATGGGTATCCCCTCAATTTCCAATTCTTTGCCATTACAAAAAGAATTGCTATAAATATTGTTGTACATGTTGAGTCCTTTCTCCTTTTTTGTGTTCTATTTGGAATACAGACCTAGTAGTGGTATTACTGGGTGAAAGGTATGTAGTTTTATAGCCTTTTGGGCACAGTTCCAAATTGCTCTCTAGGATGGCTGGATCAGTTCACAATTCCACCAACAATGCATTAGCGTTCCAATTTTCCCACATCTCCAACATTTATCATTTTCCTTTTGTGTCATGTTAGTCAATATGACAGGTATCAGGTGGTACCTCAGAGTTGTTTTAATTTGCATTTCTCTAATCAATAATAATTTAGGGAATTTTTTCATATGACTATAGATAGCTTTGATTTCTTTGTCTGAAAGCTGCCTGTTTGTATCATTTGACCATTTATCAATTAGGGAACGACTTGTATATTTTTAAATATGACTCAGCTATCTATGTATTTTAGAAATGAGGTCTTTATTGGAAATACTGACAGTAAAATTGTTTCCCAGTTTTCTGCTTTCCTTCTAATTTTAGTTGCTCTGTGTTGTGGTTTTGTTTTTTTTTTTTTTTTGGTATAAAACTTTTTTAATGTAATGTAATCAAAACTATCCATTTTACATTACATAATGTTCTCTATCTTTTGTTTGGTCATAAATTCTTCCATTCTCCATAGATCTGGCTGGTAAACTATTCCTTGCTCTCCTAATTTCCTTTTGGGATTATCTTTTATGTCCAAATCATGTACCCATTTTGACCTTATCTTGGTATATGGTGTAAGATATTGGTCTCTGCCAAGTTTCTGCCATAGTATTTTCCAGTTTTCACAGCAGTTTTTGTCAGATAGTGAGTTCTTATCTCAGAAACTGGAGTCTTTGGACTTATCAAACAGTAAATTATTATAGTCATTGATTACTGTGTTTGGCAAGAACTTTCTTTTCTGGACCTGGAAAGATGTAACTGAGCTGATGCTAAGTGAAGTAAGTAGAACCTGGAGAACATTGCACACAGTAATAGCAACATTGCATGATGATCAACTGTGATAGACATGGCTCTTCTAAGAAATACAATGATCTAAGACAATTCCAAAAGATTCATGATGGAAAATGCTATCCACATCCAGAGAAAGAACTGTAGAGTCTGAATGCAGATCAAAGCATACTCCTTTCACTTTTTTTCTTTTTCTTGGTCTTCCCCTTTTGTTCTGTTTCTCCTTTCATAACACAACTAATGCAGAAATATGTTCAACACAATTTCACAGTGTAATGTTAATGTAAGGTGGGTGGGGGGAAGAGTTAAAGATCTTCTCCATCCATTAATAGGCCTCAATATCTTTTATTAATTCTATTGAGGCACCGGGTCAGAATGTGGTGCCCTTCAACTCTGAAAAGTGTGTGAATACTCTGAGGTGAGGTTTTACTTTGGGGCTTACTCATTGGAAGTGTTCTTTTGTCCAGATGAGACTCTGGGTAGCCTCTAAGGAGCTCTTTGGCTTTAAAAGCCTAGATTGTAGTGCTTCTCCCTCTGGTAACTATATATGTATGTAATAGTCAGACAGTTGGATCTGTCTGTTGATCTATGATACATGTATTGCTTATGGTCAGACAGTTGGAAGCCCTGTGTTGTTGGTCTTTATTTCTCTGTTTATATTTTCTGCTAATATATGTGTTTGATTAAAGTGATTGTTAACCCCCCCCCCCCCAAAGTTATTTTCCTTTTAGAAAAGCAGATCTAAGAACCTGTACAGCAAGCCCTCCTGTGTATTCTGGGGTCTTTGCAGTTACACACAGGTATAATCTATATCAGATTGCTTGCTGTCTGGGGTGGGAGAGGGAAGAGAAGGAAAGAGAAAAATTGGGAACTTAAAATCTTATAAAAATGAATGTTGAAAACTATCTTTACATGTAATTGGAAAAAAATACTATTTTTGAAAAAGGACTTTCTCTTCTGAGTCTTTAATAGGCTCCTGAGGAAATAGGCTATAGCACCTACAGAGGCAGCTGACCACAGGTCTTCATAAGGTTTGCTGTCCTAGACAGTGGCTATGATCTGGATTCAGAGCAGGTCTGGGGTTTGGGGTTAGCAGGACATTGCTATTCCTGGAGCTCTTGGTCTTACCTGCCCAGTTGGTTGGAGGAAGGGGGAGGAAGAATGGAGAACATCCTCTCTATAAGATTTGCTCACTCTCATCTGGCTTTTGAAGGCTATATGGGAAAGACAAAATGTGATCTAGGATAGAGATGTCAAACATGCCAACTGAGATTGCATGTGGCCCAAAACGCTACCAAGTGTAGCCCAAACCAGATAAATAAATAAAAATAGAATAAAACACAGATAATGTTAACATGTGGTTTTCTAAAGTCAATAAGCAATCTACAGTGATCCTTATGTATAGTTTAGTGGCCATTTGACACCACTGGTCTTGAGGGCACTATAATTCCTGGATTCTTGGGCTTTGGATTCTGGGATATTTCCACCAGGATCCAAGAGGAAGGCATGGTCAAAATGGTGGCAATAGTGTGACTTTCCTGGCACAAACTGCCTCCTGCCTCTCCTTGCTACTTCATGTAGGCTGCTTTCCTTTCCCTCTCAGTATGTATTGTTGTCATTACTAACCATAGCAAGACCATAGAACCCAGTGGCACTTGTGGATTTTATGGCCCGCCACTCAGGGTTACTCTTCAAAATTTACCTGCAGGATTCTCACTGAATTTTTGTTGCATTAAGCTTTTGATCCACTAAGAAACAACATTTGTCTGCGGTATTGCTTTAAGTAAAAAATTCACAGTACACAATCTCCATAGTCTACTGGGAAAGATGATAGCATGACTTACTGATGGTGAGCAAGGGGAAGAGTCAAGGTTAGAGGCTGAGGCTTCCTGGCATCTCATACAACTAGTACAGAGGTAGTTGTTCTATTAACCTGGGTGTGTCAATGTGGGAGAATGAGCAATGAAGACAGGGTTCGAAATGGAACAAAGTGTAAAAGATAGACTTATCACACAGGGTCATCTAATTGTGCCAAGTCTTACTCTGCGCTGAGGAGGAAGTGACAGGCAGAATCAGGCTCCCCTTTTGCTCACAGAAGGGGCATTACTAGATAGGTGCACATCATACCTCATGTGGTAGATGATGAGGGGTACTTGGCAGGCCTCAGATCACTGACACCCCTTTTCTGTATTCATCCACTGGAGTCCACCATAACTATATCTCTTCCAGGGTCATCTATTGATTTTGAATCCCTCTAAAGCATATAATATAGTACCCTATTCAAAGTATGATTATGGGCGTTAATAAACATTGTAGAACTGAGACATCCCAGTGGGTCCTGACCCTTAAAATGAGTTACTTTGGTTCATTGTGTTTGTCCAGCAGGATTGCCACTGGTCATGATGTTTTTAGAATTTTGCTCTTGAAAGAGCCTTCAGAAACACACAAAACTGTTGGTATTATTTTGGCATTATTATTTTTATAGCCATATTTTGTCCTCAACACCATGGCATATTACTTAGTTTGATCACCAATCATTTTCACTAGACTTGTTTCCAACAGATTTTTAGCTATATACAAAAATCAAATCCCCCCTCAAGGGACATCTATCATATCCAAAAGAAAAATTGCGGCTGGAAAGTGACTTTCCATAGTGGCTCCAACTTTTGGATTAACCTTGATCACAATAAAGGACCTAGTAGCTTGAACAGTAATATGATAACAGAGATGATTCATGTACTTGTTTCTTCACTATCCAATTGTTCCATCTATGCCCTCTAAGAATGTTCTCTATAATTAGAACTACCTGGAAAAATAGCAATAAAATTTTCTCTCTAATCTTCTTCCAATTATAGGTCGTCAAGAAGGAGCCAGCATGGTTATTGGCACTACAAATAGGCTCGTGTCTTATCTGTTTTAGCATCTTGCAGGTTTGTGTAAATACTTCGGTGGCATGGAAACACCAGAGCCATAACTAGGGTGAGATAACAGGACTTTGTCCCACGGTACTGATTTTAAATGGTGCACTTCCAGGTCTTTAGCTGTATAGGAATCACAGAGCTCAGCACCAGGTTGAAAAGAGTAATTGGTTAAACTAGGAAGCAACCAGGTGGTGCCAGTGTGAGCTCATTCCTCCTTTTCTCCTCAAGCAAGGATTTGCAGCTTATAGGACTTGCTCCAGGTGGAAAAATTCTGTGAAACATGCTATTTAGATGCTGAGCTTTTTCTTAACCTTTTGATTTTCTTCCAGAAATGAAACCATGAGGGGAATAAGATTGAGATATGAAGACTTTGCTGCCCCTTCCCTTAACTTCCTTCACAAACCCCTCACTCTCCAAAAGAATGTATGTCAGCCCTATTCCGGGACATTTTCCAATATTTTTTTTCACATGAGCAACAAAATTTCACCTGGTGACCCTGACTGTAAACTGCTCAGACTGCCATAGGGGCAAAGAAGGCCCTGAGCCCTTTGTGTAAGAATTTTACTTTTCACAAACTAAATTTAGAAAGTTAGAAACTTCTTGAAGGAGGTAGAGAGTTCTCAGATTCCATTTCTTTATTATATTCTTAAAACTGGTCCCTGAATTCTGGTGCATTAAGTAAGCTCTGGATTTAGAAGAAAATCATGTTTTCAAGTTGATGCCTCTGCAAGGCAATCTCAAGCTCTTTTTTCCTATACTAATTTTAGATGGTGACGTGGATGAAGGCTACACCTGGTCACTTTTTAAAAAATGCTGCTGACTTTCCTTGCCCCACCCCCAACCCCCGACCCCTCTCAGAAAATTGATTTCTCTATCAGGAACCATATCAGACACATCAGAGGGGAAGACATCACACCTGATCAACATGGCAAAGGACCAGATTGATTTAACTCCAGCATCACCACTCCTTATCTTCCTTAATTGCAATTAATACCTCAAATTAGTCTTCTAATAGTTAATGCATTTTTCCTTAGTTGATGGCGAACTACAGGTCCAGATGAATGTTCAATGATCTTTGGAATAATTTGCTCCATTTGAAACATGTTGCTTCTTAATTAGTTGTTGCCTCTCCCCCGCATTTATCTTAGAAATTCATTCCTCAGCTTGTGCTCTAGATCCCTCGCTTGTCTGTCTCCCTCCTGCAAGACATGCTTCAAATCATTACACTTGCCTCAGCTTCCCCAGAGTAATCCCACCCTGATCCTGACTAAGCCCAGCCTTTCCCTGATCATTCCTTTTCTCTTTGTGCTTTCAGTGTCTGTGTATTATTTAGCATCTGTTACATTATTTTTCCTTGAACATGCTGTGTTCAACTTTTTCAAGTTGCTTCTTACAGGTATTAAGCACTTCCAGGACAGGGACTATCCTGATCATTTCTTTTGTCATTCCTCGTGTGGCTTTGTACATATTTGATTCTCCAGAAAAGCCAATTAACTAATTTCAATTAATTGTGCTGGCAAATATAAAAAAAAGGAAGAAAAAGAAATTATGGTGATGGTGATGAAGATAAAGAAGGGTGTGGTGATGAGTGCCTCCTCTTTATGACTATCTACACTGGCTAACTGTTTGAAGACATAACTTATGAATCTTACATAAGATTGCCATCGCCTTGACAGTCCTGTTTCATAAGATTTATAATCTTCAAAGCTATTTGTCATTGAAACAATGTAGAAGATAAAAGTAATTTTAGTAACACAATGAAAATATTGCAGAACTGAAATGCTTGTACAAACAGACCACAAAGGCAGGAGGAAAATGCTTCAGGAATGTCCTAACCTGACTGCCTGTCTAAGCTCAGAAGAGATACCATCAGGGTCACGTCCAAGGACATGGCTACTCCTCAATAAGCTCTCTTCTTTCTGCCACATCCAGAAGGTAAAAAAGAAAGGAATCCTTCCCCTTACATGTCCCACTATTTCTCTAAGGCAACTGAGTTTAGAGCTAGTCAGACTCAGAGGACAACTCAGTTGCCCCTAAAACTTTGCTCCTGGATGTGCACTATCTGTGATCCAGTGAGTTGCTATTTAGTCATTTTTCAGGTGTATCCAGCCCCATTTGGGGTTTTCTTGGTAAAGATATTAGAGTTGTTTATCATTTCCTTCTCTAGTTCATTTTATAGATCAGGAACTGAGGGAAGTAGGATTAAGTGACTTGTCCAGGCTCACCCAGCTAGGAAGTCTCTGAGATCGGACTTGAACTCATGAAGATGAATCTTCCTAACTTCGAGCCTGGCACTCTATCCACTGTGCTGCCTAGCTGCCCTAGAGAGTCAGTGAGAAGTAGGTTTAAAACAAATTAGGTCATAGGAATTTAGCCTCCAGGGAAGAGCTAGAAAAAGCTTCACAGAAGCCATGCCCTGTTGCTGCCCAGTGACTGGCTGTGCCCATGCTCCTCCCCATCTCATCATAGGCCAGGCATCTAAACAATCTTTAGAGCTCTAGAAATCCAGAAGAAGAATGAACGCCATCTACTTAGGGAAGGCAAGAAGGAAACTGTTTTTAGCTTTCCAAAGCTTGCTCTTCACCCCATAGCTCTACCATTGTTCTGCTCTGTCCTTGATTCAAGCCAGTCTCCTTAACCACAGAAAGAGAAGGATATTTAAAATGGACAGGCTTTGAAGATTCCTGAGATTGATCTGGCTGAATGAAGCTATCTTTCTTGAGCTACCCATTGTATTTTGGGGGATGTTGACAGTTTTCCATTGGAGAAATTGAAGAAGTTCATTTGTTGAGCTTTCAAGCCTTATCGGGGATGAGTTGTTTGGGTTGTTATAGGTTGGAGCTGTCTTTGTATGGGGTCTTTAGAAAGGGAGCCAGCAGACCTGTAGTTGGCCCCTTTTCCAAAAAGATCACATAGACCATGAGATATATAATTATTTCTCTTCTATATTAATAACCAAGCATTAATTAAGATCAAGGTTTTCCCTATTTCCTCATTCAGAAATAAATCTCTGTAGGTTATTCAGCCAGTCTCTAAAGGGTATTGTTGATAGATGAGATTGCCCAGATCTTCAGGATACATGCTTTTTGGAGTCTTGGGGGGGACTCCACCCAACTAGAAAACTTTACAAACAGAATCCAGTCTAGGTGACATCTTGCCTTTAGGAAATAAGCCCATGCCTGTCCTTTGAAACTTCCATTAGAATTTAGGGTGACGGTTTATGAAAGGGAAAACCTACAAGATCTGGGTAGAGACGGACTCTTTTGTCCAGATTGCTGGAGACAGGTGAGTCTCATGATTAGGAGCTCTCTACAGGAGGAGCTGAAGACTTCATGCCCACCTCCTCATCAATGTATCCACCCTGTCATTGATTTTTAAACAATTAGAATTGATTTCCATCTTCAGGGACACATCTTGTTCCAAAAGATTTTAAATATTCAATATTCCACAGGAAGAGTCTTTGGTTTATGAGAGAAAGTCAAATGACTACATTTTATTAATTATTTGCTAGCTATAATTAATAAAAATTATCGTTAATTACCCTGAAATTATGTCTCTGGGTCTTTTCATATGTCACAACAGAAAGTAGAAGAGCTAAGAGTAGATCTAGACCTTAAGTGGGGATGGGCAGCAGACAATGCATTCATGCAGCTTCCCTGCCAGGAGCCACTCATGGCTCACCTGAGCAGAGGTACAGATGTACTTTCTCTCAGCCTTGTTGCTCTAGGGGACAGTTACTGAACCTTGAATTTCTGGCTCCAGTAATGATATAGCAGCAGTGTAATCCAGGAGATGGTACAGAAGGGAGGATAAGGGAATAATTATTTATTAAGTACCTAATATATGTCAGGTGCTTTATAAATTTGATCCTCGTAACAACCCTATGAGGTAGGTTCTATTTTTATCCTCATTTTACATTGATGAAACTGAGGAAGACAGAGGTTAAGTGACTTGCCCAGGATCACACAGCTAAGAATTATGTGAGGCTGGGTTTGAACTCAGGTCCATCAGTCTATCCACTGCTCCATACTTCCTGGTTGTAGTTGTAGCTACCCCTTCATTCTGGAAAAGGATCATGACATCAGGAAAGTGATGTCATGATATACAAGGTAATTGTATTTAAGTGAGGGAGGGCTGTACAAAATTACCAGCCTCACTTTCTCTTCCTGAGCCATCTGGGTTCAGAGGCCAGATATAGATCAGGATGACTGGAAATGGCCCCAGATGCAGTGAGCCTTTTTAAGCTAAGATCTTTCCCACATTTCAGCTTGTCTAAGGCAGCGCCCATTAAGTAATTAAGATTAGGTATGAAATAAGGCAAAAAATGACCTCTTTTACCTAGTCAAAAAAAAAAAAATCAATCTGGAAGGAGAAGACCCTCCGGGCTTCTGCCCAAAATAGAAACAGTTGCTATTAACATTCATTCTGAGCCTTCAGAACCCAAACGATGCCCAAGGTAGGCTTGGGCTGGGACCTATTGTTGGCCAATCAGTGAGAGTCAAAGTGATTCAGGTTTAAGGCATGATCCTTAAAAAGAAAATCTAGCCTGTAAACCCTGGTAGCCAGGAAGTGAATAACCATGAGGCCAAGGAGTAAGAATTCTTGAACCCTTCCCCTTTGGATGAATGATAACAGTTCCTGGGTCAAGGGTCAGACATGGTGCCAGTACTGAATGAGTAGCATTGGACTGAACCACTGTGAAGAGGATAAAACCTGAACTTTGAACTTTGTGGCTCTGGGCTATTTGAATGGCATAAGTGCAGTGGAAAGATAAATGGCTCTTTAGAATTCCCAAGTTCATTTCTTTCTAGATGGGCCCAAACCCCTTAAAATAGTAACCTTCAATTGGAGGCAATACATATCTCTTGGTTGAAGATGAGACTTAAGATATCAGGTGGTGTTTCTTTAGCAACCCCAAGTTCATTTTCTTTGGGGGGAGACAGGAGGAAGACACAGAATCCAAGCCTATTAAAGGAACACAGAAAGAATGAAGACCTCTGGGACAGAAATTGGAACTCACTCAAGTATTAGGGAATTGCTTCTCTAGCAATCCAAAGTTTGTTTCCCTTCTAGGAAGAGCTCAAATTAACATGGTACAATGAGTCTGAGGGACAGAAGAGAGTCCTGGGGAAAGATGAGCATCAAATTATTTCAATTCTTTATGAATGACTATGAATACCTTATATGTTTTTTTGTATTCTGTTTGGATGTGAAATACAGCCTGTCCTGTGCCTGAATTGCATTGTTTCCTTGAATTTTTGCATAGGATCTAGGGGTTCCTTTTATCCATATCTATGGAGATCTAAACAAGAGTTAAATTCTAAAAGTTCTAAAAAGGAAACTCTATGTAAGGCAGAATAAGTCAGAGACAAGTTTTTGTAAGACCTCTACCAAGATTTAAATTAGTCTGTGTAAAAACCCAGAGAGCTTGGGGTTCTGGTCCACAGGGGACATACAAAGTGAGATTAAAAGTCTCTAAGGCTCTATAAAATTTGTCACAACACCTAATTTAGCTAATTTCTATAAACCTGTAGGAATTAAACATTTGCTTAAGATCATTGACCCAATTTTCTAAGCACTTATTTGCAGCTGTTTAGGAATTTTGCCTATTGCCTAAAGTGAGGCAGAATCATAGACTGTTAAGCTGAAAGACACTTTAAGGTCTTCTAGTCCAACCCCCTCACTTTTGCAGGTAATGAAAATGAAGCCAAAAACCATGTGGTGGCTTGTTAAGGATCACAGAGCAAGTTAAAGAGGAGACCAGCCAGGGATGTTACTCCTGGTAAGAGCACTGGCTATGGAACCAGACCACATGGGCTCAAATTCCACCTTGGATGTTGACTATCTGTGTGACCTTGAGCCAGGCACTTAATCTCCATGGGTCTGGGTTTCTCTCACTTGGAAAATGAGGGAGTGGCCTCTGAACTCTGGTCTGCAGAAAGAATATGAAAAAGGTAAGGCAGCTATGTTAAAATCAGAGCAGGCTGGCAAGAGGCAAAACCATTCAAGGAGGCCACCAGCGGCTGCTAGCTCCTTTTCATTTCTCTGCATGCATAAATAACACCCAAGTAAACCATCAATGACAAAAGGAACATAATAAAATACTGTCAAAGAGATGTTTTTTGCATACAAAGTGATTCTGGTGAAACCTTTATTTTACTTAGGATCCCAGAGTTCTATATTTTCTGCTTATAATAACTAATATTTTTAATAACCTAATATTCATATAGCACTCACTATGTCTCCTGTACTGTGCTAAGCACTTTACAAATCTTATCTCACTTGAACCTCACACCAGCCTTGGGAGGTAGGTGCTCTTATTGTCCCTGTTTTAAGGATGATGAAATTGAGGCAAAAAGAGGTTAAGTGACTTACCCAGGGTCACACAGAGGTTAATTTTGAACTTGGGTCTTCCCTACCCTAAGCAGTGCTCTATCCACTGCACAACCTAACTGCCCTCAGTAATGCTTCTTAATTTTTTTTGGTTTTTGTTTTACATTTCCATTAGTTCAGTCCAACACATTTAGCACACAAGACCTCTTATTCTATGGATTGTTTTCAAGGTGCAGAGATCAAAATATGCAGTTTTGATTGGTTGGTTTTCTTTTGAGTAGTTCTAGGTCTCACCTCTATAAAATTCATGAGAATTAGATGCCAGAATGTTCTTTTACAACCCTGCTGTTTATTGTTAAAGCGACGCTTCTATGGCGGCTCTGAAACTTTAATGTCATCGATCAACCACAGCAAGTCTGTGAAATGAAAATACCCACTAGAAATGATGCTGGAAGAGTAGATTTTATCGAATTCGTTTGCCTCCTTGATACAGCCTCATATGACACCGATCTCTGTCACCAGAATTCCAATCACGACTTTTATTTCCAGAGCTTTGGCTGACATCTCTTCTTCCTTTGAAACAGAAGGCCACCTTCTTATGGGCAGTCATTAAATGCATCCAGCATGGTGGGCAGGAGGTAATGCACACACAATAAAAGCTTTATGTAACAATAAAGACTATTTATTTAGCGAGGGAGTGTGGCACATTACTGCCCTGTGATACTGCATTGGTATCATTCTGTCATGCATTTTCAGAATTACAACTGATTTACAAAGTCAGAAAAATTTCATCTTGTAACATCTGCTCTGATTTATACTTGATATCAACCCTAGTGAAATCAGCCCTGAGTGAAATAAGCACCTGACAGAAAATTTGCTGCTCAAAAAGTTTTTCTAATTATATTAGCTAAAAGTGGGGGGATAAAAATTGTATGGGGAAAGCCGGAAAGTGGCACGGGATGAGCAATCCTTTATTCCTGTAAAACCTCTAGAAATCACTGCAGCACCCATGGGAGTTAGCACAAAAAGAACAAAACAGCGAAGAACTCAAAGGCAATGAAAGATTACATTACCTCCCAGGCTTCCTGGTGCATACACACGCACACAAACGAGAGGTAGTATTTTTTTAAATTTTATTTTAGACTCAAATACCAGAACACAGAATAGAAAAAAGAAACAAAAACATATCATAAACTTAAATATTGAAACAAATATAAAGGAAGTAAAGAAAAAAGCATGTCATGTGCATAGCAGAACATTAAGAGAGGATTCAAAATATGCAACCATCAATTTTTGTTTCAAGAATATGATAAATACTACACGTTGTGTTGGGAACTGTCCACCTTTTGCTTCCAAGTTTCTTTCCTTCTTTGCTGTGCACTTCTATTCTTTTTCTCCCTCCCTGAGAGGCAGTCTTTCCAAAGGATTATCTTAGCAAAGGCCAAAGGGAAAGAGTAGTATATGTCTGAGCATATATGAATTACATGCATATAGAAAGTGTATATAGAAAATACACACACATATAGACAGACACACATAGAATAGATAAGCAATTAAAGCTTTAAACTACACAAAGAGTTCTGGGACACCTTGTATATAGGACAGAAGGTTTTCTGTGGGCATGTGTACCTATAACACACACCTAAACAAGGTAACACCTTTTGTCCCCTCTCTACATTAACACACACATATTCCTTGCTCACTAATAGGTTAACCCTTTTGCAAAACTGATTCTATATTATACTAATGAATATGGAGATGCCAGATGACTCTGTATCAGTAGCTGAAATGGTCAGAGAAGAATCATTTTCTGGTATCTCTGGTGGGTACCCAGAAAGTTCAATCAAGAAGTCAAGGACAGCTAGATGGCTTAGTGGTAGTGCTGGGCCTGGAGTTAGGAAGATCTGAGTTCAAATTTGGCCTCAGATACTTGCTAGCTGTGTGACCCTAGACAAGTCACTTACCTTCTGTTAGCCTTAATTCAAGGAGAAGGAATTGGCAAACCAGTCCAGTATCTTTGCTAAGAAAACGCCATGGACAATATTGGTATGCTATGGTGTATGGGGTTACACAACTGAACAAGACAAAAAGTCATTATCAAATAACTCAAGGGAAGATTGTTTAATGTTCTGCTTTTGTTGAGTCACTTTGAGAGGTCTGTTGTTTTTTTTTCAATTAATCAACATAGGCATGTTACATAAATTCATCTGTACTTTGGGTCTTGTATGACCCAACCCCCATAACTTTAATTCCAGTGGCAGAAACCCATCTTGGCCAGACTTCATGGTTTCTAGCAAAGATTAGATCTTACAGTAACAATTAGGGAATGATAGGTACAAAGTAGCATTCAGAAAATAGTCAATTCATCAATAAACATTTATTATGCACCTACTATGTACCAGGCCCTCTACTAAACACTGGTCTCATTTTATTTGCAAGTGTCCTCATAAACTTAATTGGAGAGGGTTTAAACAAGCCTTGAGACATCATCCCATTAATAATTCAATAAAGACTCCTGTTATTAAATGGGTAGGTACATGGTTTTTGTGGTTTATCATTAAGATGCCCATCTCTGGACAATCTTCCCAGCTTATGGGAAAATGAGCTCAGTTGTAAAGAATCAGATAATGTGTCTCAGACTAAATCTGCGGGATGTGTAATCATTCCCACCTCTGCCCTCTTGGATGTACCCTGTGTGTTCCCAAGCAGTACAAGACCCTATTGTAGACAGCTAGGAATAGACAAATATGTGACAAAGGCTTGTGTCTATTCTCTCCAGAGGTATAGACTGCAGGACTGAAAACACTACCCCCAGGGAGGCAGAAGGAAAGCCCTAGACCATCTACACCTCTACAAGCTTCTGAGAATCTTGTATTCCAACCATTTCCCCATTATCTTACAAATATTATCTCATTTTATTCTTAGAACAAACCTGGGAGGTAAGAGCTCTTATTATTCTTATCTCACGGATGAGGAAACTGAGATAGATACAGGTTAAATGATTTGCCCAAGTAGTAATTACATAGGACTAGATTTTAACTCAATTCATTATGATACCGAGCTACCTCTGTTTTTATAGATATACATACACATGTATCCATAACCATACATGTATATATTTGTATCTATACTTGCTCTTCTCTCTCTCTAGATATAAACTCCTTTTGAGTACAGATTGTTTCATTCCATTACTTATAGCCCCACAGTCTAGCAGACTATGGCACATAATAGGTGCTTAATAAATACTTTTTGATTGAGTGAAATGAGACTTATTAGACCAACTTGAAGGGGCAGCAAGGTGGCAGAGTGGATAGCATGCTGGGTCTGGAGTCTTCCTGAGTATAAATCTGGCCTCAGACACTAGCTGCGTGACTCTGGGCAAGTCACTTAACCTTATTTGCCTCAGTTTCTTCACCTGTAAAATGAACTGGAGAAGGAAATGGCAAAACGCTCCAGTATCTTTGCCAAGAAAACCCCAGATGGGGTCATAAAGAGTCAGGCATGATTGAACAACGATAACAACAAGACAACCAACCTGGAACTAGTTCTTATCAGTTGCTACCATGTCCAGCAATCTGACTAATTTAGTATTATTTATAAGGTCCAAGATTAATGAGTAAACAAATAAATCATTTATTAAGTATTTACAGTGTGCAAAGAACCACACTGGCATTGGGGATACAAAGAGAACATGAGATTGCTCTCAAGGGACTCCTAGTCTAACAAGGGATACCTCACAAAAAGGAGGTTTCATCTTCAAGTCAAACGGAAAGGTCCCAGCATTCTTAGTGTACAGCCACAATGCAGATGGTAATGCCTCTTCTTTAATGTCATTTCTACTGATAAAATCAAAACAATTCTGATGTTGGACCACTTGACAATGTCAAGGACTTAGGTGACCAGAACTTTCTTTTCTGGGTCTTCAGTAGTTGGGGCTGTTCCAGGAGGATGACTGGGAATGTTTGGCTAGAAGCATTTCTCCCAATTCCAAAGGTGTAGAGTCCTGGGATGTCTCTACTGGGGCTGAAGGAAACATGGTGGTCAAAGTGGGGGTGGTCATTTGACCTGACTGGCACATGCTGCATCTTGTTTCTCCCTCAGGGTGTCTTGCTACTCCAGTTCCATACCTGCATTATGGGTAGCTATTGGTTGACAGTTGGTGAAAATGGTTGGCCCTCTGTCCACAAGAATCACTTCCCTGGATGATGGCTATGAGGACTAGACTAGAAACAGACCAATGTTCTGAGGTGTGTTGCCACACCCAGGGCTCCTGTGTTCATCTATCTATTGGTAGCAGCTAGTCACCAGAAGCCACTGGTGGGGATAAGGAAAGTAGACCCCTTCTCTATAACAATTCTTTCCCTCAATAGAGGTAGAAGGGACATAAGAGATGATCTAGTTCAACCCTGTCAATTTATAAAGGAGGAAACTGAGGTGTAGTGAGGATAAATGATTTGCCCAGGGTCACAAAGGCAATAGGTTGGATTCAAATCCAGGCCTTCTGACTTTAGCACTCTTTCCACCCACCCTCCCTACCCTATGACCATGAGGCAGGCACTTAGTATGTTCCCATCTACTAATCCTCACTCTCACAGGAGCACTACTCACTCCTAAGGACGTTTCCTCTTAATCAGTCTAAGATGGACAGATCCAGGGCAAACACACAGATTCACACAATGCATAAATTGAAGGAGGAAAGCTAGGCCAAGAAGGTGTGAGATGCCATGGCCCACTTCTGAGTTACCTGACAACGAGATCACATAGCCATCCTTCTCCACAATTATCTGTCTGTCTCATCTGAGCCCAGCCTCATTAGAGGAGTCTCTGAGGCTCATTCTTACATACATTCAAACCCTTACTGAGCAGAGCTGTTTCTCTCTGCCCTAAACTCACATCCCTTGTGATCTTTGGATCTTCCCTGACAATGGGATCCACTGATTGCTACCAGAGGGTCGTTTTGAAACCAATTTCAAGGGTACCCAGAATGACTACCTAATTATTCTGAAGCAATACAAACAAGAGCAGCTAGATGGTGTGGTAGATAGAGCACCAGGCTTGAAGTTGGCGAGACCTGAGTTCAAATCTGCACTCGGAGACTTACTAGTTGGGTGACTCCGGGCAAATCACTTAACCCTGTTTGCCTCAGCTTCCTCATCTGTAAAATGAGCTGGAGAAGGGAATGGCAAATTACTCTAGTATCTTTGCCAAGAAAACCCCAATGGGGTCATGAAGAGCGAAATATGACTGAACAGCAATGCAAACAAGCAAGCTTTATTTCAGAGGTCCCTGTACCATTTTTTTGTACGTCTTAGATGTTTCTGGGTCCTGGGAGGGAGCACGTAAGCTCTTTACGTTGATATCTTACATTTATATAAATCACTTATCTGGCTTACCACCCCGGTAAGCCTCTCCCTCAATCCCCACCCCTTCCCTGATCCTCCCTGGGCACTTATTAGCCCCCAAGGACCCCCTCAGGGGTGGGTGTGGATTCAGTCAAGGGCATGTGAACATCCTGATGTTTTAGGGCATTTCTCTGTATAGCTAGGAGGAACTCATGTCATGGACAACCACATGGGGGCATTTAATTGCATGATGCTGGTTCAGGGATGTCTCTGATGGAGGGAACACAACACAAGCTGGCCCCTACAATGTCAAAAAGCTGGCTGGAGACATCAGCAGCCAATAATGCTATTGTTGTAGGTTTGCAGGCTGAAGAGCCTGGAACAAAAGGCCAAAATGCTGCATCATGGTGACATAATTAAAGACTTCAGCTTCTTTTTTTTTAAATGCTCTTGAGGAAGCTTTGTGATGAGTACAAGGTTTGACCTTCAAGATCACTGTGGATAGAACCAAGAATATCAGGGGCCAGCTGGTATCAGGAACCCAGCCTGGCTAAACCTAATTAAGGGTCAGAAGGGTCAGGTCTGCAGAGCTGCCCAGGGCCTTCAAAACCAGTCTGCTTTCCGGAGAAGTCATCAACATCAATTGTCTCTGAGCCTCCAGCCCTGACATCCTGGACGCTGTTTTATGATCTCTTCTGACTTGACACTGACCTGGACTCTTATCTCAGCTTTGGTGACCCCAGCTAAAATCCCACCTTCCACAAGAAATCTTTCCTCATCCCTCTTAATGCCAGTGCATTGTCCTGTGTGTAGTTTGTTTGTCCATAGTCATCTGTAGGTCTGCATAAGGGAGCTCGTTAGACTGTGAGAACCTTGACTGTCTCTCACCTTTCTTTGTATCCTTAGCAGGAAGCATAGAGTACCTGGCACATAGTAGGTGCTTAATAAATGTTTATTGACTGAACCTCCTTTTCTCTCTCAGCTGGATCCCTACTTAAATAAAGGACTTTTGAGTCACAGATTCCATCCAGTCTGCATACAACATTATTTCTTCAGCTCTTCCCCTTCTTGCTGCAAAACATTGCATGGAAAAAGGACTTGAGATGATACTGGCTGACATTTAGATAGTGTGGTCAAGTTTTCCAAGTGTTTATATACATTGTATCCTTATATACATTATCTCATTTGTTCTCCAAATAACTTTGTGAGATAGATGCTATTATTACCCCCATTAAGAAACTGGGACTGACATAGGTCAAGTGACTTGCTCAGGCTCATCTAGCTAATACGATTCTAAGGCAGAATCGGAGCCCAGATCTTTCTGTCCAGAATTCTGTTCAATTCTGTTCACTATACCATGCTGCCTCCCAGTCAGCAGAAAAACCATAGTTACTGTTTCAGAAGATCATAGCTCTAGAATTAGAAAGTCCCTCTGAGGTCCTCTAATTCAACTTCATTTTACAGATGAGGAAACCAGTAGTCACAGAGGTTCTAAGTGTCAGAAGTGGAAATTGACCTCAATTCCTTTGACACCAGAGCTGTTGTTCTTTCTGCTCTACCATACTGTCTTTCCATGATGCCTCATCATGGGCTGTGACAGTTTAAGATTTTTGCTGTCCACCTCTACTATCCCCATTAGTCCCTGGAAACTAGAATTCCCTAGGATGCAACAAAGGGCATCCCTGTCCATTTCTATTCTGCAGCTAACACTGTATTAGAGCAATTGGTACCTCATCACTATCAAGCATTCTGTGCCTAAGCATAACCTCAGTCCTGCAAGGTGAAGCAGAGGAGGGGAGAAGCAATGGTTTACCTTTATTATAATGGATGGACAAAGACCCAGAAGTCAAAATCTATTCAACATTCCAAACATCCAGTGGCACCAGATATCTTTTCTCAGTAAGGAACAAAGTGAGTTCCACAATGGTTGATTTTTGGGAAAAGAAAATGTGAAATTGAGTAGGGATAGTAAGCCTTAAAGGCCTCACTATTTCATGGACAGATACATCATGGAAGGCACGTGCGTTATCTCAGGTGAAGTGAAGGCCAACAACATTAATGCCATGGCCTAAGCAAATAGCCTAGAGATTCCAGTTTCACATGTCTCTTCTACATCTTGAATACTTGGTATATAGGTACATAACATGACACACATTTTTTCAGACATGACTAATGGAGGAATTTATTTTGCTTGAATAGTAATAATGATAAAAAAAAAAAAGAAGGAAGCATTGATGAAACATTTTAAAAAATAGAAAAAGCAAGAGAAGAAATCTCAGAAAGGGATATAGATAAGCAGAGCAGTGTTGTTACTCCCATGTTAAATAAGATATATACTTAAAAAACCAAAACTGTACATAATAGAAGTCATGGTTTCATATACAATTCCTTTTTTCTGTTCTTTTTTGTATATGGAAATGTTCGTATTTGTCAGGTTAATAAAAAATTTTTTAATGTATGCAAATCCCTAATGATTTTGGAATCTGCAAAGAGATTGCTAGTCCACCTACACTTAATAATATGAAAATGATCCAAATTACTTGATTAGCTTCTTCTATGACTCAATTTTGGTTTAACATATGGCTGTTGTCCATATGAAGGGCTGTTATCACATCAAAGCAATGTTTTATGGAAGAAAAAAAGACTTCCTATACCCATTTTTGTCTGTCCCTTTTCTGCTGATTGCATGGTCAGTTCATCATCAAATATGTGATCACCACCCCTGAAACCTTAGAAAGCAGCGTCTCCATACCACACTGGAAAATTCCAGAGGCAACAGAAATTCTGAACTGAAGACACCTAATTAGGAATTCCCCTTGATGACTGATTTATGTACCTGCAGTAACAACACCCACAGTTGATAAGCTTTGGCAAGGCCAAGTTTCACATACACTTTCTTTCCTGACACCTCCCTCCTCTCTCATCAAGATCCAGAAGTTGATTGACTGAAAGCACTGGATATGGGGGCTGCTTAAGTGCCTTGTCAAAAATACATTTGCAAAAAGTAATAATACATTAGTAGTCTCTAGCAGTCTCACTTGATCATTAGGCATTACTACATCATTAGTAAAACCCACAGGGTACATTTAACTAATTTGAAGACATCTCATTTGATTCACTGCACAAGGTCCTCAACTGTGTCCTCATAGTAGAAGGTACATGTCTAGCTTTTAAGTGAATTGGTGTAATGGCTGGACTCTGAAGGAATGACATCAGCTCCCATTTCCTCAGAGAACATTCTTGTCAACTGGTTATTTTAATGGTACAAATGCTTTGGAAAATGATTTCTAGTGGTGGGAATCAATTCCTTCCTAAGAGGTTTCTCTTGTTCCTTCCCTTCCCTTTGCTTCTCTTTGAAGGTGCTATATTGTCCTTTGGTTTCTAGCATATCAGTGGGTAATCTGGAAGGATGTATGCTTTCCCTGATTCAATAGCAAGGTCTCCATGAAGCTTTCTCTGATCTTTCTGGTCAGCACTGACCCATCCCTTCATAATCTTAAACAGCACTTTATTTTCCAACTTCAAAATGCAGTTACCATGTGATGCTATATATAATAGTTACCTATGTTTCCTTTTCTAAAGTTTTTTTAAAATTTTTATTTTCAATTCCCTCTCCTATCCATTGAAAAGGCAAGAAGTATTCTATAGATATATATCCATACACACACACACATATACGTGCATGTAAATATATATGTATAGTTATACAACACATTTCCACATTGTTATATTGCAAGGGGAAAAAAACCAAGAAAAATAAAATTTAAAAATGTTTCAATCTGCACTCAAGAGTTTATCAGTTCTCTCTCTCTTTGGAAGTGGACAGCACTTCTCACCATGAGTCCTTTGGAATTATCATGGGTCATTCTACTGATCAGAGTAGAATAGCTATGTCTTTCATAGTTGATTATCATTACAATATTGCTATGACTGTGTATAATGTTCTCCTAGTTCTGCTTATTTCACTCTGCATCAGCTCATATAAGTCTCCCCAGATTTTTCCTGAAACCATGCCCTCTTACAGCACAATAGTATCCCATTACAACCACATACCACAACTTGTTCAGCCATTCCCTAGTTTGATGAGTATCACCTCAGTTTCCAATTCTTGAAAACATGAAAAGAGCTGTCATATTTTTGTGTATATGGATTTATGTTTCCTTATTAACCATGCTGATAGAATGTATGTTGAGTATGACATAAATGTTTGTAGACTGAATAAGTTGAATGTTGCAGTTGCTGATGTTTATAATAACCTTTGTAAATACAAGAATCCATTGTGTTTGGTTTTTTTGTTGACCTTTTTAAAAAAACAAAAAACATTTGACTTATAGGCTTTCCTCTATCAAGATACAAAAGTTATTGAAGATTTTTGAAAAATATGAGAGATAATCTTGTTTGATGCCTATCTGATCATTATTACCACACTCAATAGAAAAGGAAAATGAGTACTCACTGAAGGTGAGAATTCAGCACAAAGTCCAAATAATCAGAGATTCCCTAAAGATGAAGGGGACCTGTAGGAGCTTCTATCTGTGGGTGACATTGTATAACTTCATTAAGCCCTAGAACTTTTCAAAGTCTCATCAATGAGATTTATAATCACTCTAAATAATTTGCCAAACTATCCACACAGGAAAAACCAAGTGGATTAAAAATGCCTATTGTTCAGACTATGATATTCAATTAGATGAGCAACCTATAGAGCTTTTATATTAGTGCGTTGGACAAACACTGCAGATAGACAATAAGGAGCCCACAATTGAATGGGAAGAAGAACACAGACTGGTTGCCTTTGGGAAATTTTAAAGTTCTTTAATGACCCAAACCTATTCCTTGAAACAATGGTGTTTTTTTTTTTTTTATTTTTTAAGTATTAGCTTCCTGCAGAGAATTCAAATGTTGTGTTGTTGCAAATTTTGGAACACTAACGTCTCCAAGAAATGAAATTAAAAGTCACTGAAAGGACAACGAAGAATGTAAACAGGTTGCAATGCTTTACATATAGAAATTATGAAGAGTAAACAATGTCTTTGATGAAATATGTGTGTTCGTCCTTTGTTGCTGAAGAAGAGCATGCCATCAGAGAAAATGGTGACATGACTCGCACTTGACTTTGTTTTGAGTGAGGGAGGGCTGTGCATGTCACCAGCCTCACTTCTCCTCCAGAGCCATCTGAATCCAGTGACCAGATGTTCATCAGGATGACTGGAGATGACCCAGGATGAGGCAATTGGGGTTAAGTGACTTGCCCAAGGTCACACAACTAGTGAGTGTCAAGTATTTGAGGTGAGATTTGAACTCAGGTCCTCCTGACTCCTGCACTGGTGCTCTATCCACTGCACCACCTAGCTGCTGCCCCCTTTAATGAAATACATGAGCAAAAAAGGCAGGTCTGGCCTGATAGCAAGCTAGAAGGATAACCATGCTCTGTGTGTATAGAAGGATAACCATGCTCTGTGTGTATCGCCATGATGTCAAAAAACAAAAACAAAACAAGGAAAACCCCCAGTATATTGGGTGAAGAACTTCTGTGAGTACTTGAAGAAGAGCTACACAGGAGGAAAAAGTATGTTTGGATTCTGATGTGCACAACTGGAGGGAATGCCCACATCAAGGAGACAACAGTCCCATTTGAATTTTTCAATTGCAAATACCACATGTTGCCACCAACTTTCTGAATATAATAAAACTGAAGTCATAATATCTTGCAACAAATCAAGGTCAGAGGTGGACAGCGGGAAGGGACTTCAGAGGCCATCTCCTCCAAATCCCTCATTTTACAAATGAGGAAACTGAGGTTCAAAGATGATAAGAGGCTTACCCAAGGTCACATAGATAATGTATCAGAGGCAGAATTTGAAGACAGGTCCTTTGACTCCAGGCAGCTAGGTGGTACAGAGGATAGAGTGCCAGGCCTGGAGACAGGAAGGCTCATCTTCTTGAGTTAAAATCTTGCCTTACATGCTTACCAGCTGTGTGACCTTGGGTAGGTTGCTTAAATTTTTGTCTTAGTTTCCTCATCTGTAAAATGAGCTGGAGAAGAAAATGGCAAACCACTTCACCATCTTTCCCAAGAAAACCCCAAATGGAGCCTCAAAGAGTTGGACATGACTGAAAAAAAACTCAACAACAACCTCTGACTCCAGAGCCAGTCCTCCTTCCTCTGTACCCCATCATGTAAACTGCAATTAATATTCCTTACTCAACAAAATCCAGTGAAACCTTATAACTGATAGCGACAAATACAAGCCCCTCTGTTTCTCATTGAAAGGCTTTTAAGATCAGGCTCCAATCTACCTTTCCAACTTTATTATTTTTGATACTGATCTCATATCCTTTGGCCCAATCGAACTAGCTTCAGATAAAAAGCCCACATTTTTTTTTTTGCTTTTGAACACACCTTCTTCTATACCTGGAATGCTCTCCCTTGTTATATTGACCTTTTATAACCGCTAGATTCCTTCAAAGTTAAGTAGAAACAGTGCCTTCTACATAAAGCAGTTTCTGATTCACTCAGCTATTTACACTCCCCTTTACAAAATTATATTATTTTGTACAGATTTTGTGTATAATGAGCTATGCATAACAGTCTTCCCTGTAAAGACTAAGCAAAAAGCAGGGCAAAAACACATTAGAATTTAAAAGAAAAGGGCTTTGAGATGTAAAGGAAATATTCCACCTCTTTGGAAGGATATAAGACATCTTCTTGAGTTCAAACCGCAGCAATAGAGAAGCTTGATAAAGTTGCACATAAAAAGCCTAGTGAGACAATGAACTTTCTACAGGGTATAGAGGTTTAAATGCCTTTGTCTGCAACCATTCATTTGGAATTTAGGTAGAACTGGAATTGGAATGGTCTTTGAATCTCCAGCTCCTAGCACAGGTCTGGCAAACGGAATGGAATGGAATTTGGAGATTATAGCTGAATTGAGCACATTAAAGGTGGAGTCCTTCACAGAGGTACACCACCTCTGAATCTGAAAGAGTGGTTGGAAAGGAAAACCTAGACTTCTCCCACCTCCTGTCTGGGGGCTACAGACCTCAGAGACCAGGGGTCAAAGAGGAGAGGCTTCTGTGAGTCCTGGGCTAAACACTGAGACCTTTTCTGTTACTCTCCAGCTGCAAAGGAAGCTCTTGCACCCAGCCAAGCCAGAGGCTAGAGGGATGAATAATGCAGCCGTCCATCAAAGATCTCACCCAAAGAGTCCTGTGGATTGCCCATCCAGCAAGGATGCCACTCCCTTTGAGGAGTCCAACAGCTAAATGATTTTCAAGGCCTAGTCAGTCAGCAACAGCCTAGTGACAGAGTAACATGCCCAGGCCAGGCCATCTGTTACTAAAGCTGGTAAGAAGCCAGCTTGGTCTAGCCTGGAAGCCCACTGACTACTCAGGTTGAGAGTCAATGTCGTAGAAAGACTCAGACAAGGTGAGCAATGGAGCAACTCACCTATCCCAACTGCTACACACTGTGGAAAACTTTGAGGATACACTTCAGAGAAAGAAAGGCTATCTAGACTATAGGATTCCAGGCTTGTGCTTGTAACCAAATTCATGAGCTGAAGTTCATCCCCACTCCCCCCAACCATGGCCTCTATGTGTATTTGTGGGAGAGCGCACAAGATTGGGGGGAAATGCTTTGTAACTACTCTTCAAATGATGCCATTTGAAGAAATGCCTTTGCTAACAACAGTCTACTGTACTGATTGGTAAGTGGAAGAACACTCCTGGGGGCTCATGACCACATTTGAAGAAGATAGCCACCCACAATGTAATCCCAAAAGTCTAGAGTAGTAGCAGCCATCTCTCTGCAGACCCAATCTGCCAATCCAGTATGGGTTGGGGTACTGTGCCCAGAGGGAGTACTGCCTATGTATGGGTTTTGTTCCCCAATAGAGTTTAAGTTCCTTGAGGTCAAGGATTGTTTCATTTTCTGGTCTTTGTGTCTCCAGCACCAAGCACAGATCTGGCAAATCCTAGGCACCACTTGTTGGTTGATTGATTTAGACTGCATGATCCCTTTCCATGGCTTCTCCCCTTATTACATAGCCACTAGATTATGCACTAAGTATGTAATAAGCATGTATTGCTTTACTTTCAATTGAAGCTGTTTTCACCTATATGAAATTGTTGAAGTAAAGAGTACAGTGTGACTGACTGACAGTAGGTCTTACACCTCTCCTAGTGATAACCTGGTTGCTGATACGTTCCTTTTTCTTCCTCTTGTGGAAGGAATATTCTGTCCACTCACTCTGCAATACAATTACATCAGTCTGTTTGTTGTGTCTTGTATGGAACACTCCATCTCTTGTCCTGTGCCTTTACAAAAGTATTCTCCCATGCCCCAGAATGCTCTTCTTCTTCTCCTCCTCCTCTTCCTTCCCCTCCCCTTTCTATGAATTCTTCCCAATTCCCTTAGAATCTTCCCCACTAAGGTTTCCTTCCATCTACTCTGTTTATAACTCACTTTTGTATGTCTCTGTATTTGTTAACATGTTGTGTCTTTCATTAAAATGTCCAGGGCTTCACACAGTACCTGGCACTTAGTAAGTACTTAATAAATACCTCTTGACTGATTGACGATTGATCTGTGGTTAATATTAGGCAGCCTGTCTATACTACTTTACAATTTACCATCCAAGTTTTGGAATAGTCCCAGTTTTGGTGGCTTAACCTTCCTCTCACCTACCTATTAGGAGTATCTTCAATATCTCAGGGAAATAGCCCCACCTACTTTGCTGTCTGTTTCACTCAATTCAATTTTCTTTGATAATCACCAGGCCTGTGTACTTATTTGTCCTGTATTCATGAGTCACTGAATGTGATTTGACTTGAAGCTGGCTAGGAATGAAAAACCCTTAAGCCATATCCTAGGCGATCTCAGGCTAAAGATCTCAAAGAACATTTGGAGCATGTTGTACAGCAGTGTGCTCATCTCCATCTTTCTCCTTTCTGTGAATGTAGTGACTCATGTTTGCAAATCTGATTTGGATTTTCTGTTATTGAGTTTCATCAGGGCAGAGAAGTGATACTATTGGTAGTAGCTCTTAGGTATGAGTATAGCAAAGCATGAGATAGAAAATGAGGACAATTAGAAGATTTACTTTGCTGACCACAGATGGAAAGACTTTGTTAATGAGGCAAGATCTATTATGGGATGTTATTTTATTACAGTGAACATTTTACAAAGGGTTATGTGATTTTTTTCCTGCCCATTTTGAATAATTTGCAAGTCCTTTTGTAATAATCTGGAATTTTTGTATTATAATTATCATTTTATTATTTCTGCATCTGTACTATATGTGTATACTATCCAGGGGTTTTTGCTCTCTTTTCTGTTTTCAGGGGACCTGAGATTCTGCTTACTAAAACCAGATGTGTATAGTCAGGACACAGGGGATGGTTCTCAAACTTATTTCCTATTTCTCTCTGAAAATTTTCCTTGTCCATGCTCTGTCAGGTATTCTCTCTCATTAAAGACTCAGGTTTAAATTAAAATCCAGAGAAAAAGAAAATGTTAGAAGAATGTTCTCTATTTAAACTCTTTGGGCGTTTCAAGTTTCTGCCTCCTTATTAAATTCAACACAGGGTTTCAGCCCATCATATTGCTATTATTTAGCATTTATATGGGATTGTTTATATTTACAAAGCATTTTCTAAATGGAATCATTCATTAGTCCTTACAGTAACCCTGAGAGAGATTGGAGAATATTCTATGCTACGCATTTTGTAGATGAGCAAATTAAAGGAAGATTCAGTAACTCACCCCATGAGTATGCAACAATCTAATGTCCGAGAAAGGACATTAGAAATCAAGGCTGGAATTTCTAATCCATTCCTTAGTCAACTGAACCACAATGTATTTTTAAGTTTTTTTTTTAATGCACTGCTATAGTCTAAGGCACAAATCACTTAACCTCTCCATGCCTCAATTTCCTCATCTATAAAATGATAGTAATCCTACCACCTTAGCTAGCAAGATTATTGTGGGAGAGCACTCATAAATTCTTAAAATGCTATTTAAATGTGAGCAGATACCATCATCATCATCACACCATTCTCTATTCCATCATTTTCAAGGACTCTCCATTGCCGAGTGAAAAAAATCCAAATTACTCAGCCACATATTCAAGCCTCGCTTTTCTGCCTTTTCTCACATGCCTTCCTTTCATGGAACACTTGGCCCAACAAAGCTGGATTACTCATGGTTCCCTGACCACCCTTTCAGCTTTTCACTTTGACATCCCTGGTGCCTAGAATTACCTTCCCCTCCATATCTGCCTGTTAATCTTTCCCGTTCTTCAAGTCTCCACTTAGAGGCATTTTCTCCATAATGACTGCCCTGATTCTCACAGTCAGAAGTGATTTCTTACTCCTCAGAATTCTCCGGGCACTTTTATTTGTGCCTGTCTTGCACACTCATGCTGTTGAACTCAAAAAGGAACGGGACCACTAAACCATACATAAGGATCCCTGAGGGTGCATGTTGACTTGGGAAACCACGTATTTACATTATCTATGTTCAGCTGAATTTTCATTTATTTTGTTAAATATTTCACAAGTAAATTTTAATCTTATTGAGACATTTAGGGCTGTTGACATGTGTTTGACACCTCTGCTATCAACTATCACATTCCTCCTTGTATTATGGCAATAATAATAGTAATTCAAATTTAATAGTTAGCTTTCATAGTATATGTCCTTTGGTGGTTGCAAAGTACTTTATATCTCTTATCCCATTTGATCCTCACAATAAACCTGTGAGATTGGTTCTATTATTATCCCCATTTTACAGTTGAGGAAACTGAGGACAGAGGTTAAATGACTTGACCAGGGTCACATAATTAATAAGTATATGAGGCCAGATTTGAGCTCAGATCTTTCCTTCTGCTACACCACTATATTCACTACACCATGTCAGGGGTCAGGGTGGGGAATAACCTCAAGGCCACATGTGGCCCTCTGGACCCTCAAGTGCAGCCCTTTGCCTGAAGCCAGGCTGCACTTGAGTTCCCACAAGTGACCTCAGGACCAGTAGGCCCTTAATTTATATCAAATTCAAAGTTTACAAAGCAGTTTCCTTATAACAATCCTATGAGCTAAGAAGCACAAATACAATTGTCCTGATTTTCCCAAGGAGAAAACTTTGTTTCAGAGAAGTTAAGTGACTTTCCCAGGGGAACAAAAAGAACCTAAATTCCCTTCCAGCACTCCTTCCACCACAATACACTGTCTCAAAGTTACTGGTGTACACAGCATATTTTCCCCCATTAGAGTATAAGCTCCCTGAGGGTGCAGAATTTCTCTCTTTCCAATTTTAATCTTTATCATTGTCTTTCATGGTAAGTACTCAATAAAGATATTTACTCAATGAATAGGTAGCTTAGTTTCATGTCCATGGATTTTCTATCAATCACTCGCAAAGATACAAGTAAACCCGTTTCAGAACATGACCAGAAATCCTGGTGGCTCTTGCTCCACTGATTCTCAGGAGTTGTCATCCTACAGTAAGGAGAAGGAGGGCTGTTGAAAATGCCAATGTTCCTTAACAACTGGAGGCCCTGAGAGGTGGACTTCACACCCTGAAGCAGCTGAGTAAACCTTTCCCAATCCTGAATCCATCCTGATAATAGTGATTTCACAGACTATGCTCACACAGAATGAAGGAAAGAATGCTTGCTTTAGATTCTCCTTCTGTAAGACAAGGCCATTCATTACACGTTATTCCCCTATTGCCCCAAAGAGTGGCCATAGCTGCCATTGATGACTTTAATTAAATAAAAGAGTACAGTTTGGAGGTGGCAAACACGTTGAAATATAATAAGACACAACAACTTGCATTTATATCGTGTTTTAGGGTTTGTGATGCACATTTCAAGCATCTTTTTGAATTCTTATAACTGCCCTGGGGGTAGCTGGTATTCTTATCCCCATCTGACAGATGAGAAAATGGAGACACAGCAACATTAAGGGATTTGCCTAGATTCATACTGTTGAAGAGAGAGATGGGAGAGCTGGTTCAAAATGTGAATGAATTCACTTAGACCTTCTCTGTAGCCATTGGGAGATTTATCGATGCAAAAACAGTGGGCCTGAGATTTGGCAACAAGCTAAACAAAGGTAGTGCTATGGGAAAAGGACCAGACTTATATAGGATGATTTTAGGGTTTCCTTATGGGGGGGAAGGTTGGAGATCTAGAGTAAGTCTTGGTAGATCAAGACACAGGATAAGGACTATGAATGACATAAGATAAGGGAGATAAGGAAATTCCATTCCCCAGGATGGGATGGGGACAAGGAATTTTATGGTCCCCAGGATAAGGGGAAGTTTTGTGGTAAGGGGAGGCTTCAGGGCACCTTTAGCTTAGAAAATAAACCAAGGGCTTCAAAAAGTCAATCCTTAATATTATTTTTAACTCTTAGGGCACTGTTTCTATCCACATCAATACACTGCTACAAGTATTATTATTCCTATTTCACTAAGGAGGAAAGGGAAGCTCTCAAAGACTAAGTCTCATTGTCTCTAAGGAGACATTGTCTTTACAACATGGTCTAAATAACATATTGTGTTGTTTTTCAGTCATTTCAGTTGTGTCTGATTATTAGTGACCTAATTTCGGGCTTTCTTGGCAAGGATACTGGAGTAGATTGTCATTTCCTTCTCCAGCTCATTTTACAGATGAGGAAACTGAGGCAAACAAGTTAAATGATTTGCCCAGTGTCACACCATTAGTAAATGTCTGAGGCCAGATTTGAACTCAAGAAGATGAGCTAAGGCTTCTTAACTCCAGGCCTGGCACTCTCTCCCTAAAATAATAAACAGATTTGATCATATCATTCCTGTGCTCAAACATATTCAATAGCTTCCCATTGCCTACTGGGTAAAGTTCAAACTCCTCTGTTTGTCATTCAAAGTCCTACAAAAAAAAATTTTTTTATTATTTTCCTCCACCTTCCCCCACTTCCCTCCCCAAGATGGCATGTAATCTTATATGGGTTCTACACATACATTCCTATCAAACACCTTTTCACAGTAGTCATGTTGCATAGAAGAATTAAACTGAATGGGAGAAATCATGAGAAAAACAAAACATAATAAAGCAGAAAATAATCTGCTTCATTTTGCATTCTGGCTCCATAGTTTTTTCTCTGAATGTGGATAAAGCCCTACAAAATTTGCTGCTACCCTACCTTTCTCTGCCTTTTTCCACAGACTTCCCCTTTACAAACTCCACATTTTAGCCAAATGAAGCACTTTCATTCCCCAGAAAAGATAGTGTGCTCCCTTGCCTCCATGCCTTGCTCTCACCATACCTCTACTCTTCTTCCATTTCTTTGCATGTTGAATTACTTTCCATCCTTAGACTTCAAATCAAATACTTCTTCAGGAAGCCTTCCGAGTCTACCAGATCTTTCCCCTCAGCCCTCAGATGTGACTTTTATCATATTGATGTGCTTATCATGTACTATCTAGCCTCAATTGCTCTGCAATCCTGTTGAGGTTCGGGGTGCTGGGGGACCCCGAAATACTGACATGCCAGGTCCTGCTCGAATGAATTCAACACAAGCCTTCTTAAAGCCAAAGAAAAACAAAGTTTATTAAAGATTCGCCATATTGGGTTGACTCTTAAGGAGCCTAAGCATTTGTAACACTTGTATTAACAAGCGGGCCAGATAGAATCTCAGCTAGACAGAGTCTGAGCTGGATTGAATCTGAGTGCCCTCATGGAGGCGAAATGGAACTTATATACACAAGTCAGTAGGAAAGATCTAGAGGTAGTCTAGTAGTCTAGGAGGATGGTCTAAGGAGGATCTTGATGAGACTGGGGTAGCTAGTGATGTGACCAAGGGTGGGAAACAGCTGGAGGCAATCAAGAGATATCAGAAAATGGAGGTCTTGGGTGAGAACCAGGTAGGGCAATTCAGAGGTAACAGATAATCCAGGGAAGGCCAGGCTAGGCCAAGGGCAACAGATTTGAGTATGAAAGGCCAGATTAAGTGAGAAGATCCAGGGGAGTTCCAGGAGGTTCCCAGAGTCTAAACTCCATCATTCCTCCCTCAAACAGATTGGATCCAAATTCTTTTGGGGTAAAGGGCAAAGGTCTCACCTTCTGAAACTGCTTCCTGCTGGCAAGGGGTGTAGAGCTGTCCCTACCTTGATGGGTCATGTTCAAGGGGTACATAGCCTGAGCAGTCATCTGGAAGTTGATGACTTGCACTCTGGAAAAGACAAACCTGGCACACAAGGACCAAACAGGCATAAAAGGAGTATAAAGAAAAGACAATTTCGCTGAAGAGAATTAAAGGTGACTATGGCAAGGCCAAAGCATAGAAAGGCATATTTGATAGGGGCGTTTTTCCCTGTCAGATGTCCCCTTTCTTTCCAGATTGCTCCATAGGCATATACAACAAAGAAAGCATATTTTGAATAAATAAAAACATCAACTGACCTAGGGTCAGGTATTAAAGTATGGTTAAGACTCCCAAAGCCTATCCTCCCCTTTCATGAGTGAAAGGTTTTCCTAAACTGGGTAGAGTTAATACTGGAGTGGTGGTCAATTTAGATTTCAGAGACTCAAAACTTTAACCTGGTCCGAGTCATAAAGGGGTTTAGCCATAAAACCAAAATCAGGAATCCAGAGTCTACAAAATCATGCCTTAAAAAAACTCGAAGTTATTTCTTAGTGCTTACTAGGAGGATAGGCCCTTTGTTCTCCAAGGTTAAGGAGAAAGAGTGAGTTCACCGCCCAGATACTTTATGGATTTTATTCAAAGAGACTCTATAGCCTTGAGTGCCCAAGAAATTAAGGGCTTCATTGGCAGCGGTCAAAGGACCCACCTGGGTGGGGCTACAAATAAGAATATCATCCACATACTGAATTAAGTTACAATCTGCTCATTTCAGGTCGCTTAAATCCCTTCCCAAAGCCTGGGGCCAGACCGTCCTTGTTAGCTGATATGGACTTGATTCCCCAGAAAGAGTCCATTCAAAGGCAAAAATAAATTGTGAGTCTATGTGAAGAGGTATCCCCAGAAATCCCCAGGGTTCTGAGTTAGTATAGTATATGGGTTGGGGACTATTGGAATAACAGCCTCATTTATAGCCCTGAGATATTGAACCTTTGCTGCTGAAAGGGTTTCAGTGTTGCATGGAGATGAACAAGGGACATGGCTTTTATACTTAAGGAATTTTTCAATTAAAGGTTAGTCCTTCCCAGGCCTCAAGCTTAATCAGATACTGATGGTGATGGGAGAACACTTTGGGGTCTGGGAGGCAAACAGTGGCTGGGGTGTCAGAAATAGTTAGCCTAGGAATCCCCAGATCCCAAACAATTAGCCCAACTGTCTCCTACACTTTCAAGCAAACATGGGGAGATCTGGTGAACAGAGGGAAAAGGGAGGTGGGAGGTTTAATTAGAGAAAGCTGACTCCCCACTTTCACCGTCAGGTCCCTTTCCAACAAGGGGGTAGGGCAAGAGGAGATCTTAAGGAAGGAGCATTTAAACAACAGATCCTCAACTAGGCTGCAGAGGGGGTGTGTCTGGAAACATCCCTTAGTTTCCCCTTCAGTGACTATAGGGCCAGAGTAACTAGTTAAAACAGAGAATTTAGCCATGTTAAAGTGGGTAACCTTACCTTCAGCCTCGATTTTTGCTCTGGGCTTGGTGAGAGAGGTGGAAAAAGTGGGAGTGCTGCCAGCACCCAGGCTTTCCTGTCATTCCAAATCTTGAGAAGACTGGAGGACAAGGTACTGGGGATTGGCTCCACCACTTTTCCAACCTGAGGGAGAACCTTTCCTCTAATATCCCTCCTGGTCACATGGGCATGGTTCCACAGGCATTGGTTCCAGGGGCTCCCTCTGGGAAACTGAACTGGAGGGGCACTCCTTGGACCAGTGACCCTCCTTGTGACATCAAAAACAGGTTTCCCCACTGCTCAAGTGGTTGGGCTTCCTCTGAGGGGGCACCCTGGAGGGACACTCCTTGGACGAGTGACCCTCCTTGTGGCATAGAAAGCAGGTTTCCCCACTGCCTAAGTAGCCAGGCTTCCTCCAAAAGGGTGCCCTGGAGGGGTACTTCCTGGGTTTTTTCCTGGCCATGGCCACAGTCAAGAATTGAGCATGCTCCCTGTCTCTAACTCTTCCCATGCGTTCTCTTTTCTCTGCTGCAACTAGGTCCCTGTTGTTACAGACTCCAAAAGCCATCTCAATTGGGCCTGAGGTGTTTGGGATACCGTTGCCCATTTCTGCAGTTTCCTCCTAATATCTGGGGCAGACTGATTAATAAAATACACGCTAAGGATTGCTGCCCCTTCTATCGAGTCAGGATCCAAATTTGTATGCTTTTTAATAGCTTCTACTAGCTAGTCTTGAAAAGGGGCAGAGTTTTCCTTTTCTCTCTGAGTAATTTCCCTAACTTTTGGAAAATTTACTTGTTTTTGAAATGCAGTTTTTAGGCCTTCTAACAGGCAAATTACCGTACAGTCTCTCTTTCCTCTATCCTCACTCTTTTGATAATCCCATCCTGGGTCAATACGAGGAACAGCAGCTGTTCCAGGGCTGTATTTTGTGGGGTCATTACTAGTCAAACAATCTCCAAACTTCTGGGCTTGCTCCCAGATTCTCCCTTTCTCCTCAATAGTACAACAGGAAGAGAAAAGAATATGCAGACTATTCCAAGAAAGTTCAAATTGTAAGGATATGCTGCTAAAACCCTCAGTAAACTTAGTGGGATCTTCCAAGTATTTCCCTAGTTTCTCCTTAACCTGAATGAGTTCTGAAATGGAGAATGGGACATGCATTCTAATAGTCCCACTAGAAGCAGGCACTTCCCTCAGGGGAAAAAACCTTGAAGGTGCTGTGGGGCCAGGGGCTCATTTAGAGAGATAGAAAGCCTCACTTCTTGTGAGGGAGGGACTGGGGAATGCTGACTGAACTGGATTGGGTTGCAAAGCCAGGGCATCTGGCTGGCAAGGGGAAAGATCAGCTGATACCTGAGGAAGGGTAGGGGTTAGAGGGGGAGATACCCCAGAGAGTGTGGTGGGAGAGAGGCCTGAGGCTGGAGAGGATGTTGCCTCAGGGAGAGGGGCTGCAGAGGGAGGCACCTCAGTAAGACCTGTGGCTGGGAACTGAGCAGGGGTCAATAAGGGGGATAGGCCATAGGAGGAGATACAGGATAGGAGATCTGGAAGGCAAATGAGGCAGGAATCATGAGGTTTGGGGTAGAGGAAAAGGGAAGGGAAATCAAGAGAAAGAAGGGGTGGCCAAAGAGGGAGAGGCCAGGGTTGAGGGAGGTAAGGGAACGGTAGGAGAGCCTGGGGGAGATTGGGGTGGGGATAGGAATTGGGATGGTGGGAATGGAAATAGGGAAGGAGGTGAGGCCAAGGTCCCCACCGTCCAATTCACCACCATTGCCCTTTTGTGGGGCAGCTCTGGCTGCAAGCATCTTACAATCTTTTCTGAGAATGGGGTTCTCAGAGAGCTTGACGAAGGTATTTCTATCCATTTTCCATTTTGGCGACAATATAACTCTAATTGTAAAAGAGTAGTACATTGTAGGGTCCCCAAAATGGGCCAGACTTCGTGGTCCTCCAGGTGATACTGAGGCCAAACTGTATTGCAAAAGAACACCAACTTTTCCTTTTTAAGTTCTTTTGGGAAGCTAATTTTTTTTCCAATTTTGTAAAAGACAACCCAAAGGTGAATTTTTTGAGATTGAAGAGACGTGGGGCTGGAAGTCCCTCCCTCCATAAATGAGGATGTGGGAGTAAGCCTTGAGAAAAAACAAAAGGATAAAAGTAACTGATGTTTTCCTAATTCTCTAGTGCTGAGAGGATTGAGAGTTGGGCACACACTTCCCGAAAGGGCAACCATCCTTGTCTATGCTTTGGAGCGTGTGCCCAGGCCCACAGCCTTGAACGTAGCCACTGGACCAAAAATCTGAGACCATCAGGCTAAGTGCAAGACAGCCTTCTAGCAGCCTGACCTACTGGGACCAACATCTTCCAAGGTGCTTAGAGAGTGAGAAGGGGATAGGGAGAGGGGGAGGCTTACATACCTTCCAGTCTTGGCAGAAGAATTTGAGATTAACAGTTCTTCCCAGTCAGGGAACCAAAATGTTGAGGTTTGAGGTGTGGGGGACCCCAAAATACTGACACGCCTGGTCCTGCTTGAATGAATTCAACACAAGCCTTCTTAAAACCAAAGAAAAACAAAAGTTTATTAAAGATTTGTCATATGGGTTGACTCTTAAGGAGCCTAAGCATTTGTAAAGCTTGTATTAACAAGTGGGCCAGATAGAATCTCAGCTAGACAGAATCTCAGCTGGATTGAATCTGAGCACCTTCATGGCGGTGAGATGGAACTTAAACACAGAAAAAGATGGTAGAAGGGATCTGGGGGTGGTCTGGTAGCCTAGGGTGATGGGAGGAGGGGTTTAGGGAGGGTCTGGAGGAGAAGTCCAAGGAGAGCCTCAATGGGACTGGGGTGACTGGTAAAGGGATGGAAACAGTTGGAGGCAATCAGGAAATATCAGACAATAGAGGGCTTGGGTGGGAAGCAGGTGGGGCAATCCAGAGGTAACAAACAATGCAAGGCCAGGCTAGGCCAAGGGCAACAGATTTGAGTATGAAAGGCCAGATTAAATGAGAAGATTCAGGGGAGTTCAGAGAGGTTCCCAGAGTCTGAACCCCATCAATCCAACATAACCAGATTTCCATGGATCATCTGAGCAATCTATTATCTCCCACACTCAACATGGTCAACATGGAACTCATGACCTTCCCCTGCAAACACATCCCTCCTACACATTCCCTATTTTCATTCACTCTCTTCCATTCACCAAGTTTGTGACCCAAGGTCATTCCCAGAGCTTCCCTCTCCCCATCCCCACATCCATTCAGCTACCAAGTCTTATGAAGTCTAACTCCACATTATATCTTATATTTACTCCCTTCTCTCTACTCACATAGTTGTCCCTCTAATTCAGGCCCCCGTTGCTTCTTTACTCACCTATGGCAGTAGCCTCCTAATTGATCTTTCCATTTCTATTTTCCACCCTTTCTAAGTCATAGTCCATACAACTATCCAAGGCGTCACCAGACAACTTCCCTGCTCAAAATCTCTAGTGGCAGTCCTCACCTCCTAAGCTTTCATCATCACCTCTAAGATAAAGTACAAACTCTTCAGCTTGGCTTTCAAGGTCCTCTGCCATCTGCTTACCATTTCTTTAATGTTATTTTATTCACCTTATCAAATGCTTACATTTAAGAAAAATATTTTAAGAAAAACACGTAATTCTTCTCTGAGCTAAACTTTACATTTATAGTGGCTCTACATCCACACGAACCTCCCCCAGGGCCTAGAGTGCACTCTTTCAGGCCTAACTCTCAGGAACATTTGTTTTCCTTCATGGTTCAGCTTAGCCTACTCTTCTTTGAAGCCTCATATCATCAGCTTTGTTACTCTTCAAATTACCTTATGCTGTTTTAAGTCTGTCATCCACAGGAGTTCCTTTCTGTTCCCCTCTTCTCCCTTCAAAAAATCCCCCATTCCCCATTCAACCTCACTGCCCTCTTTCTCCTATTTCTAATGTTCTGTGAATCTCAGGAGGTAAATCAGGCAGATGAAGTAATTTAAGAACTAAATTTTATTCACAAGATGACTAGAACACCCTGCTATATAAGAAGTGATGATCATCAAAGTCAGTGTCTTTACTTTTATCCATTTCCCATTTTTAAGGTTCAGAAATATTCTAATGAAGTTACTATAGTTGGACACAGTATCTTTCACTCATCTTTCTCCTTCTAATTCTGTGTCAATCTTGACCTTTGCTCTAACTAGTTGATCGTCTGATTGAAGACATACAGAGAATTCAGAAATGACTACCACATTAATAACCAGTTGCTTCCTGCTTTTTTTTTTTTTAATGATACAATCAGTGTTATTTCTTGGTGATGTTGTTTGGGGTCGGTCATGCCTGGCACCTTTAGACTCTGTTGTTAAATCTTCCCTACTTAGAAAGCTAGGACAGCTGGGTGGAGCAGTCAGTGGGCAGAGTGCCAAGCCCAGGGTCAGGAAGACTTTAATTCAAATCTAGCCTCAGATAATTACTTAGTTGTATGACCCTGGGCAAGTCACTTAACCCTGTTTTGCCTGAGTTTCTTCATCTGTAAGATGAACTAGAGAAGGAAAGGGCAAACCATTCAGTATCTTTGTCAAGAAAACCCTTTGTTACTGTGCAACAAAGAATTGGACACAACTGAAAATGACTAGAAACAACAAAGACTTAGAGAGCCATCCTCTGTAACAAAAAAAGAAAAAAGGAAAAAAAAATAGTTCAACAAAATCTGCCAAGGCAACAAGCTAGTTTGACACAATATTTAATATTCTGCCTCCATAGCCCCCTTCCCCACTTCTGCAAAAAAGAAAGAGAGGTCCCTTGTCTCATTTCTTCTTTGAGCCATTATGTTCATTATAATTACACAGTGTTAAGTTTGGGTTTTTTCTTTCCTTGTTTTTCCATTTACAAAATTCTATGCAGTATAGCATCTCCCTGATTCTTCTCACCTCAGCTGGTGTGAGTTCACATAAGTTTTCCCAGGCCTCCCTCTATTTATCCTTTTCCTTCTTTCTTATATCACAGTAAAATTCCATTACATTTCTGTACTATAATTTCCACACAAAAAAAGTAGTCATGAGGCACGGGCATTAGACTGAGCATTTAGACTTTCATTTCTTAATCCTGAACTTTCCCCCCCACATAATACATACATACATACACATATATACACACACATACATGTATGTACACATACACATATGTCCCATTTCTATTTCTTGCATTTATACAGTACTTTAAGATTTACAAAGGGTTTTCCTCACAGCAACCTTGTGAGGTTGGCAGCACAAGCACTGTTATTCCTGATTTTTAGAAAACGAAGTAGAGGCTCAGAGATGGTGATTGATTTGCACATGGTCCTACAGCTAGTAAGCTCTCTATCCACTGCACCAACCAGCTGCCCCTTGCTTACACATAGTAGCAACCTAGTAAATACTTGCTGAACAAATGAATGAACGTATGAATGCACCAGTGAACCGGTTCATTACATAAACCACAAAAGCTGACTGGCGGATTGTCTGCTAAAAAGCAAACTAGGGGAATAGTCAGACTCTAAAACATTTTTTAACTTGCCAGTGTGTTCCAAGACATTACCTACTGCTATCCAGTCACTAATCAGCCATTTTCTTCTTCACAATAAATGAACTAAAACTCATAGGTTGGTTTACATTTACTTTAAAGTCTGTTCGTTACCAAGAAGTACCAGTCCTTGAACTTATTAAAATCAGAATGTAGACTGCTTATAACCTAGGGCAAAGTTAATACATGGCAAAAGAACTTAATTTGCATCTTGTCAAATCCTACTGGGATTTTCCCACCCCTTAACCAGAAGCCTGCTGATGGGAGTCACTCAACAGATACCTACGGATGGGTAGAACAGAAAGGATTTTGAATTCTTATACCTCTGAATCATCAGTTCCTGCATGTAACAGAGCAGAGAAGACTTGAAATTAGAAGCCTTTTCAAGGAAAAAAAGCTTCTGACACTTATTTGCAAGTATAAAAGCATTTCTGCAAAATCTATGCCCCACTGAGACACATTTCATGTCTTCTCCCCCACTATAGTGAGGAATTTCCATCTTCTTTCCTCTTTCTAACCTGCCGCATATATCTTGGCCAAATGATCATTAACATACTATTCTTTGACCCTTGGGATTTTAGTTTGTTAAAAAATACTATCATTTTCACAAATGAGGTGTGGCTAAATCAATTTGAAAACTGTATTAAAACAGACAAGAAGTTGTTCAAGATTAGATCCCTAAAGTGTCCTAATTTCTATTGCTCTTAGATCACAGATAACTCATCCATGGAACCAGTTATTCACGGAAGCTCAGGGTGTCACTCCATTGCAAGCTAAGGAAATAGAACCCATATTCATCCTTTTCCAGAGAACTAATCTAGGATGTTTAATTGGCTAGTCAAAAATTTATTTGTTTAGGGGATCATAGCTCTGGAACAGAACTGGAAGGGAGTTTAGCAGTCATCTAGTCTAATCCCCTGGGGCAGCTAGATGGTGCAGTGGATAGAGCACCAGTGCAGGAGTCAGGAGGACCTGAGTTCATATCTCCCCTCAGACACTTGACACTCACTAGCTGTGTGACCTTGGACAAGTCACTTAACACTAATTGCCTCATCCTGGCTCATCTCCAGTCATCCTGATGAATATCTGGTCACTGGATTCAGATGGCTCTGGAGCAGAAGTGAGGCTGGTGACCTGCACAGCCCTCCCTCACTCAAAACAAAAGTCAAGTGCAAGTCATGTCATTATTTCTCTGATGGCATGGTCTTCTTCAGCAATGAAGGACGAACACACACAGTCTAATCTCCTCACTTTACAGAAGAGGAAACTGAGGCTCAGGAGAATTACATGACTCACTCAAAGTCATACAGGTAGCAAATAGCAAAGTTGAGACTTGAACACATCCTGTCACTTCAAAATTCCCTAAGTTCTATTTTGGGCACTATGAGTAAAAGAAAAGATTTAATAGATATGACTTCTTTCCTCAGAAAGTTTAGAATCTAGCTGGGAAGACAGAGATAATATACAAAGATATCTCAATTATCAAATCCCTTGGAAACATAGCTTCTTTAAAATATGAAGTAATGCTAGGTGGTACCATGGATAAAGCACTGGGCCTGGAGTTAGGAAGACCTGAATTCAAATTTGACCTCAGACACTTACTAGCTGTGTGACCCTAGGCAGGTCATTTAATCATGTTCATCTCAGCATCCTCATTTATAAAATGAGCTGGAGAAGGAAATGACAAACCACTCCTATATCTTTGCCAAGAAATGGAGTCATGAAAATTCAGATATGACTGAAATAATGAAACAACAAAAGCTTTACTGTAAAATGGGCCCCCAAAGGGGTCACAAAGAATCAACCATGACTGAAAATGACTAAATAACAAGAAAAAGGCTAAAAACCAAAAATAAAAATTCTATGCGTAGGCAATTTATGAAAAGATAAATATATGCATCCTGACTAAGGCTGTCTCATTTCAGATCTTCTTCCATAAAATTCCTTGCTTAAGCATAGATCAGACCCCCACTCTTCCTACCTTCTCTAGCCTTATACCTAAATACCTTTCCTTTCTGCCCCAAGATTTCTAGGTGCATGATTCATGTTTTCTAGGTCATTTGATATAATTTTCATTAATATCTAAGGATTTCTAAATGACCAACATTTTCTAATATTCTGAAATACATCCTTTTCTCTCCTACATTATCACAATTGCTGACTAGGAAGTGTCTGAAAAAGAGGTGTGTTTTTGGAATGCATCCCATCTTTTAATAGAATGAATGATTTAAAAAGCATTTATTAAGTACTGTGTGCTTAACGCTAAGGATACACTTAGAAAAAATGAGCCAGTCCCTGATTTCAAGGAGCTCATACCTTGACTGGGGTAGGGGTGGGGGTGGGGGGATAGATTATAACCTAAAAGAGGACAGGGATGGAAAGGCCAGAAAGTTTAAAGACTAGAGTGGAGAGGAAGAGGAATAAACAGGCCCAGGGATCCTTAGACTGCCATGAATAGTTCAAATGGAGTCTTTGGGGTCTCTAGGGCTTCATAGCAGGACAGATGGAAGGCCTTGAGAGTATGTTCCTCCATATCACTGAAAGATTCTTATAATGGATTGCTCCCAGCTCATCTAAGTAGTATGTACAGCCATGTTATGATTCCCACCCAGCAGAAAGTGGAGGTCTTTGGATTGGGTAAAGGGTCAAGGAAAGGAAAAAGTTAAAAAAGAAAGACCTTTCTTTTAGTGTTTTTCTGTCCCAGCAGCCCCAGATGGAGTAAATGAATAATTGGTCCAACAGTTTCATTAGTCCATAATTCTCATAGCAGAAGGATTATCTCATATAGTACCACCATTTTCCCAGTGATCTAACCTCAAAACTTTGCTGTCTTCCTTTTCCTCACCCCTTCTCCTTACCCTCATTCCCCTATTCCATTTAATCACTGTCATGTCAGGTCTTCTCTAGAAGTACTTCTCAGATCTATTCTTTTGCTTTTCCCATATTGGAACTACTACAGTAGCCCCCAAAATGGTAGGTAGGTGGTACAAGAATTTATTAGTCTTATAATTACAGATGAAGAAATAGGAGATCAGAGGATCCAAATGACTTACTAAGGTCATACATTTAATAAGTGAGGAAAATATGGGACTGAATTTTGGTGTTTGCCTATTGCTTCTATTGAAAATAAAAAACACTTGGAATTGTTAAAGAATTTGTGGGTTAAGATGTAGAAGAGCCTATGAAAAGTGGGAATAATTAGGGGACATGACCTAAAGGACTCCCAAGTAGGATTTACCTACCTACAGTGCTAATTGTCACACCTTCCTCCCAAAATATCTTTCCACATGATCAGAAAAATTGCACCTCATTTTATGTTGCCTGAAATTCTACCACACTGGGTATTTATATTCTCTTAAAATCAATAACCTTTTCAGAAGAGTTAGAATCATCCATACTTTAGTTAGTGTGACTTAGTTTAACCATACTGTTTGAAGCTGAGATCAGTTAGACAAAGGAGTAGAAGTGTTGAATGACTGGCAAAGTTTGGCCCCAGCAGTGTTTTGAGACTAGGGCACACCTTTTCTGATTTAGTCCTCCCCCACCCCCATCTTCAGAACCAGGAAGATTTCTGTTGGAGTTCAGCCTCTGACACATACTTGCTAAGAAGTTCTGGACAAGTCACAACCTCTCAACACCCCAAAGCAAATTTCTAAACTCATCAACTGCAGATCAGTTGTTGATCTGCATTGGCAGAGGGAGTTTCCTTACTGGGAGATTCCCAAAGGGCTTAAATCACAGGCTAGATAGCAGTCTATTGGAACTAAATTCAACTACATTTTGAGTTCAGTTGGCTTTTGTGAGCTGACCTCATTTGTAATGGTTCAAACAACCACCCTGCAAAGTTTATATAAAATCAGTTCACTTTTGGAAAATAAACCATCTATAAACTGGGCACCGTCCTCTACCTTCCTTTCTGAATCAATTTTTATGCCCTTCTTCCCTAGTTGCCAGGTGCCCAGTGTCCCCAGGCTTCCCTAAGCTTTTTTCTTCATTCACTTAGGCTTGCCATCCCTGGGAAAATGCTCCATGTTCCCAACTTTCTTCTCATCTCTTTCTTTTTCTTGCCTCCATCAAAACATCTCTTCTCTCAGTAGAGTGGATCTCCATTAGGTGTTAAAAAGAAAGCAGTCTTGTTAAAGCTAATTCACAGGAACGTGTGAAACGTCAGTAATAGGAACATAGACTTACTTAGACCTGGGAGTTCCTTTAGACATCTTCTCGGAATGCCTTTCCACTCTTAAAAATTATTGAGGACTCCCCAAAGAATTTTCATTTATGTGGGTAATATCTATCTATATTTACCATATTATAATAACTACAATAGCTAGCACCTATATAGTGCTTTAAGGTTTGCAAAATGCTTTAAAATATTATCTCACTTTATCTTCACAAAACCCTGGGAGGTAGGCACTATTGCCTCCATTTAAAAGATGAGGAAACAGACAGAAATGAAGTGACTTGCCCACCCAGTATCATACGACTTGTAAAAGAAGCCAGATTTGAACTCAGGCCTCCCTGTCTCCGGGTCCAGCACTCCATCTACTATGCCAATTACATTAAAACTTCTTACTAGTATTATGGAAATAGTTTTGACCTCCTGGACCACCTGAAAATGTCTCAGGTTTGAGAACAAATATTCTAGTGCAAACTCCTTCCTTTCACTGGGGTAAATGATACGCGGAGAAAGAAAATGACACAAATAAAATAGCAGTTCAGCATTTATACCAAGATCCTTTGATTCCAAATTCATTTTATAATCAATTGATCAGCAAGCATTTATTGTACTCAGTTGTATCTGATTTATCATGATGCCATTTGGGGTTTTCTTGGCAAAGATATTGGAATGGTTTGCCATTTCATTTTACAGATGAAGAAACTGAGGCAAATAAAGTTAAGTGACTTGGCCCAGGGTCACAAAGCTAGTAAATGTGTCAGGCTAGATTTGACCTCAGAAAGATGTGTCTTCTTGATTCCAAGCCCAGTGTTTGAACCACTACACTGCCAAGCTACTCAAGCATTTATTAAGCATCTGCTAGGTAACAGGCACTGTGCTAGGCACCAGGAATACAAAACAGAAACAATCCCTATTGGCAATGAACTTATATTCTAATGGAGGAGACAAAGTCATATAATATACATACACAATACAATGTATGTATGTATATGTGTGTAAGTGTGCGTATTTGTATACACGCACACACATATCTCCACCATAACTATAAAGTGAATAGATAGAAATATAAACTTATAAACAAGGTAGTTAGGGAGGGATATCACTAACAGTGAGGAAGCCAGGAAGGGCTTCAAGCAGAAGCATCTTAAAGGAAGAGAGAGACTCCAGGAAGCAAAGGTAAGGGGACAGTACATTCCAGTTATGGACAACGAATGCAAAGTCACAGAGATGGAGACATTGCGTCGTGTCTGAGCAAAAGAGAAAAGACCAGCTTGGTTAGACTGAAGAGTACAGGGGTAGAGTGTTATCCAGGCTAGGCTATATAGGGTTTTAAAAGCTAAACAGAGGAGTTGGTATTTTACTGGAGCAGAGAGGTGGCACAGTAGACAGAACTCTGGCCCTGGATTCAGGGAGACCTGAGTCTGAACCAGACCCTTAGATCCTCACTAGCTGCATGAGGCTGAACAAGTCATGTAACCTTAGTCTCAGTTTCTTTATCTGTAAATAGAACCTACCTTACCTCATTTGTCAATGAGATCGCAAATGTAAAATTGCTTCGCAAACCTTAAAAAGCTTTATAAATGGTGATGATGATAATTGTCTTAGAGGCAATAGGAAGCCACTTAGAGTTGGCTGAATAGGGGAGGCACATGCACCCAAAAGTAGTTTCATTTTTAAAAGAAGGTATGTGTTTTCCTGTTGTAACGAAGACTCCCTCCAATGCCTCATGATCTAGAGGTGAACCTGTATTCTCATGTGGAATGCAACATTTGGCAGTTCCTACCAAACTAGAGAGGCTTCAAGCATGGACCAATCAAAAGATTGTACCTTCATTATTGGAAGGCTAAACTGGTTGTTGATTATCAGGAAGTTTTATTACTAGATAGTTTTTACGGTCATGGCATTCCTTGAAGACCACCCCACCTCCACCTCCCAATAGATAATAATGCAAAGGGCTACATGGTAGGAGCATCATTCCATTCAACTACCCATTCTCCATAGAAGTCTATTTTTTCATTGAAAGGTATAGAACTGTCCTTGAGATCTGATTGGTTCAGAGGACTAAGACTTGGGCCATTCCCACAGCTTCCTGGTCACCCACTCCCAAAAGAGAACACTCTGAGTCTTCAGATCATGGACCATCAACAAGAATCACACTGGGATACTTTGGTCAACTGAGTTAATAGTGCTTGAATCTAGATAAACAGCCTTTCTTTGCTCTGAATAGCCTTTCCCTGTTTTTGCTAAGTAAACCTCATTCTGCTAGATATTAGTTGAATTGCTGCTATCACATTTCCTTCCAATTTCAAACCTAAACCTAAACCAGGAGACCAGCCTGAGACAAGCCTAGCCCATTACAGTCTGGCTACCTTGGGGTAAAAGGCAAGATTCTTGAAGAAGCTAACATAAATGAATTTCTAGTTAGTATAATTAGAGGTGTTACAATAAAGTTTAGTGAACAAAATTTAGACAGTTTCTGAGAAGATATTTGGAGGGGTGAAGGGCAAAAGAAACAATCAATTAACAAGCATTTATTAAGTGCTTACTATTTACCAGGCAGTAATATTTTAGGAGAGACATCTGTACCCTGTGAGCCAAATGTACCCAAAGCCAGACTCTCCTGGTCTGGGAGTTGTTAGCATATTTTTCAATTTATTTCTCAAAGACTAGACAACTAATTACATTTTCTGGAGCCTCTTTTATTTTAAATATATGAAGTTTCCTTTTCTTTGTCCCCTATCAATGTTCATTATTCTCTTAATATTCTAGACCTATTCTCTTTCCTCCCAGCCCTCTCAATAGCCCATAGTCTTGGCAGTTCTTTCTCTGACATATAATCCAACCTCTATTTCAAATAGTCTCTGATTCCTCTGCTTATGGTATCTTCTGCCCCTAAGAATACCTTTATATGCTACTGCCGACTACACCCCTCTGCTTACCCATAGTAGGGATTCCCAACCACTCCTGGAGGGAATTCAGTCTTGGAAATATTGCTGGGAGCTAGTGTCTATAATCTGAGCAGAACAGCAAGACTGAATGCCTGACAGTGTTCCTGGAAACAGAAGATTCTGTTGCTGCCAATAGTCTGAAATCTTCAAGTACTTACATTTTTCAAGTGGCTTTGCCAAAAGAGCCCAAAGTGATGCAGTTGCACTATTTCAAATCAGCTTTCTGAATTTTGTGGGAGGGGATGCCCCTGGCCTGCTTCCAAAGTTATGGAAAAAACTGTAGCACAATGACATTTTGAAAATCTGTTATGGGCTTAGGTATGGCTAGGATAATGGATTCGATGAATTTCTGGTACAAATCATCCAGTTTTAAATGACTCTTGCCTGCAACACTACTTTCCTAACTCCTATGTCCTTGGCCCAAATGGCAAAAGCGAAAAAGCAGTGACAGCCCTAATAATAGGCGAGGTTATACTAAAGAGAGTTAATTTCCGTACTTTGTGCTATGCCAACAATTACAGATATAAATATAGATCCTAGGGGAAGAAATAGTCTAAAAAATAACTCTATATCCCTTAACTAGAGAAAGGGACTCCTGAAGTGCAATTCCTAACTTTACTAAAAAGTGGAAGCTCAATTCATGAAAATAAAAGATTGCCTTTGAAATTTCACTCATCCTGGGCTGAAACCTGAAGTGTTGACAGGTCCTTTTGTACTTCTCATTAAATTCTTCTTCTTGTTCTTATCCATGCAGAAGTAACTGTAGTACAGGAAGGCCAAAGATCCATCATGACAAACATCATTTGGCTGGGGGCTCCAGGTCAAGACCAAGGGGACAGGGAGGTGAGGACTGGACCTCTTCTATCTCCATCTCTGAAGATTCCCGAAGAGGCCTACATCCTTAGTAAAGGAGGAAGATGGGCCTACCTTAGAAAGAATTATGAGGTATGATTGAATAGTAGCTAGATTCAAATAGTGCGTTAGGGTTTACAAAGTACTTAACAAATATTACCTTAAGATTAAAGATGAAGAAAGACAAACTTTCTCAGGGTGAGCTCCACAGTGAACTCAGATGAATAATCTCCCTATCACTGACTGGCCGTGTGTTGGAGAGTACTTGTGTGTGAAGGAGTGGGGGGAAGCATCAGGTCAAGAGATGTCAGTCATCCAATATTATACAGGCTGAGGATGAGAAGCAAGCAAAAATGATTATAAATCATCTGCCATATATAGGTATGGTCATGCCAGGGAATAAGGGCTCAAGCAGTCAATCCTCCCTACCATGAGCAGCACCATCTATGAAGACTGTGTTTTCTCTCAGCTTCACAAAGTAGAATTTAGAGAATCTGGAAGAGTTAAACCAAGAATCCTCCCCACCCTCCCCACCCCACCTCTACACACACACATACTCCCCTTTCCCCAAATAAACACAGACTGTTGTTTTCCAGCAGCATCTGATGTATGCCATTAGACCAACTTCCTTAGAGTAATCTAGTGGTCTACTACAACAGAATGGGTCACTTCTCAAATTTTCCTCTAAAAACTTGTTATGATATACTGAGGCTTAAAACTGATCACTTGTGTTTTCTTTTTCTTTAGCTTACCCTAGTCTGAAAACTGGGACCTAATTTTGAAATGTATATGTACTAGAATAACTAAATTCATCATTACTTCATTTTAGGCAATATCATTGGGTACATTTATTATGATCAAATTCCAAATAATTCCTCAACTTGCCTGGGGGCTCTGGAATGCACCAACAATTAGGAACAAGTGTTGTGATGTTTAGAATCAGTCTAGTTCTAACTTGACTACAAAGTTTTGGCACCAGCCCCAAAAGTGATTTTCCCAAACAGATAGGTCCTGTACTCGAAACTAAGATCAGTAAATTGGCAAGGTCAAAAATGAGTTTTTTTGTTTGTTTTCAAAATAAGGAAAAAATGTTGGGGTTTTTTTTTAATGTGAATCCAAAAAAACAAGGACAATTTATCAAGGTGAAATGTCAAGGAAGGTGGAGAAAAATATTGGCAAGGAAATATTAGGAGGGTCTCTGATGTTTGATAGCTACCTAACAAGATTTTTGGCAGGAAGCAGTTGCAGGCAGTGGGCAGCCTGGTGGCCCAGTGGATAGAGCACTGGGCCTAGAGTCAGGAAGTCTTATCTTCCTGAGTTCTAATCTGTCCTCAGACACTTAGTTGCTGTATGACCTGCACAATTCATTTAACTCTATTTGCCTCAGTTTCTTCATCTGTAAAATGAACTGAAGAAGGAAATGGCAAACCACTCCAATATTTTTGCCAAAAACACCTCACAAAGGGTCAACAAAAGTTAGACAGACTGAGAAATGATTCAACAGCGTCATTTGTCTGTGAGAAAGCCAGCAAAGAACTTGTGTACTTTTTGTTCCTCAAAAGGCCTAAAATGTCTTTTTTTCCTTGCTTGGAGAACTGAAATCCTCATGCCAAAGGCCCAAGCTTCCCTTTATTTGCATTAAGTTACATCCTGGCAAATAGGTACAGGGGATAATTGAGTTTTCAAGCTATGCAGATTAGGGCAGCCCAGATGAAGCCTCCTGCAGAATGGGACTGGAGGAACATTCAAAGGAGTTTGCTCTGGCCAGCAGTTTATAACTACAAACAGATCCTGGATCCACTGATAGCAGTAACACAGTGTGATACGAAAGAATTCATGACCACTCCAGGCATGCAGTGGGAATACACATCCTGGGAAATGGGATCTACCCTGACTTGGGTTTGGAACATTTGTTAGCACTTGGAAGGCTGTAGAAGCTGCAGATAACAACAGGACTGGCCCTCTGCAGTGGTGCAGAGCTGAACAGGCTCGCAGAATGAAGAGTTTGGGGGGAATGAAGCCAGTCTCGCAAGCAGTGGTCAGTCACGAGATCTAACCCAATTCCTCACCCCCTGTATCTTCAACTTTGTCTCCCCACTGGGAAAGGCCTCATCTTTGCAGTCTGCTCCTAAGTGAGGAAAAAGAAAGGGACCATTTTCACTGGAAGAACCCAATTGAATCAAGTAGCATTCATTAAGCATTCATTGCTTCCAGGCTGGGTAGAATAAAAAGAAAAGGCCAAAATAACAAATTTCCTGCCCTCCAGGAGGGTATATTAAAGGGGGAAGAATATGTTCATATAAATACAAAATATATTTAAATAAGGTACTTTCTGGAAAGGGTAAGGTGGAGGAAGCACTAGCAAAAGGGGGCTGTTTCCAGTAGGGGTTGGTGCTTGAGCTGAGTTTTGGAGGAAGAGAGGAGTTCTGAGGCCGATGTGAGCAGAGAGTGAATTCCAGGCTTGAAGGAATTCAGCCTGTACAAAGGAACTGAGATAAATTGGAGGGTTGTGTGTGAGAAAGACAGAAGGCCAGATTAACTTCTTGATGGAATCATGGAGAGAAGTAATATATAATAATTCTGGAAAGTTAAGTTTGATCCAGGTTGTTAAGTGCTTTAAATGTCAAATGGAGGAGTTTGATTTGATCCTGCAGGCAATAGGGAGCCACTGGAAGCATTTGAGCAGGAGAGTGACATACATAGTCAGACCTTTGTTTTAGGAATATCTAAGCTGGAGGGATGAGGGTTGAATTAGAGATGGGAGAGATTTAAGGCAGTGAGACCAACTGGAAAACTATTGTCTTGGTCCAGACAAGAGGTGATGAGTGCCTGAATGAGAGTGGTGGGCTGGTGAGTGGAGAAAAGGAGATAGATATCAGAGATGTTATGGAGTAAGAAGGCAATATACCCCCTCTGTGAGCAAACTGAGCTGGATACTGAGTGAATTGAAGACCTGTAGATAGGCATACAGAGACAGAAACAGGTGAAATCTCTACCATTGACAACCTGAGTGGTACTGAACAATGCCCTTCTCTCTAGAATAGTTTCATCACTTGCTAAATGAGGGAGCTACAACTCGGTCCTTTTCAGATCTCACAGTCTGTGTGTGATTTTAATTAGTACAGCACTTGGTCAAAGCAAATGCTAGGATCTGATCTTTCAAATCTCTTACCTCAGTCTACTAATACCGCCAGACACCATGACTATTCAGTCCAGTTTCATTTGGATTTGTTAACCTTCCAAGCACATGTATTTCTACTTCATTTTTCCATGGTTCAGTCTCTCTACTTCCTCCTTGTAACCAAAACATAACCTTACAAATGATCTAAACAGAATATTCACTCTGAAGATTATTTCTCTGGCTTGCCCTCTCCCTGAAAAGGAAGGTCATAGACAGTTTATCGAGTTAGTTTTGTCCAATCCACACTGGATGCAGAGCATACTCCGCAGCTCGGTATTTGTATTGATTTATACATTTCAGCTTTCTGGACAGAAAAAAAAGTGGAAAAATACTAGCCGATGACATTTATGTAATATGTTTACAGAATCATACATTGTTAGAGCTGGAAGGAACCTCAGAGATCAAATTATTACAACCTCCTCATGAGGAAACTGTGAGCCAGAGGTGAAAATATTTGCCTCAGGTCATACAGGTCATAGAGAAGGTAAAGACAGGCTTCAAACTCTAGCCCTGTGTGAATTCACTTTAAGTTATAATTGACTGATATTGAATCTTTAGAAGAAAGGAGGAGAGAGCAGGGCAAAGGAACAGAGAAGGAAACAGGAAGGAGAAAAGAGAGGATGAAAAGAGAAAGGACAAGGAGAGGTAAAGAGAAGAGGAGAGGAAGGGAGGATGAGATGACAGGAAAGGATAGGATAAAAAGTAGTAAAAGGAAAGGGAGGGGAGAAAAAAGAAAGGAAAAGGCAAGGGAAAGGAAAGGGAAGAAAGAGAAAGAAGGGGAAAGGAAGGAAGGGTAGGAAAGAGAAGTGTGGGAAAGGAGGAGAATAAAGATCACAGAAAGACAAATTTTTTTTAAAAAGTTTTTTTCAATACATTTTGGTTTTTTTGCATCACCAAAATTTTTCCCAGTGTCTTATCCAAAAAGCTATCCTACATAGCAAATAACATTTTTAAAGACAAAAAAAATTCAGAAAAACTAATTAATACATCAGAGGAAGTCAGAAAATACGTAAAATGTAATAACACTCATAGACCTTCCACTTCTGCAAAGGGGGAGGGATGCATCAGGAAGGCAAACCATCACAGTATTGCATCCAGGACTTGCTGGCCCCTTATGCTACAGAACCCTGAAGACATAAAGATCTGTGACCTATGTCCAAGACTCTAAGGTGCATTTCTTCCCACAGTGATGATGACTTCACTCAGATTCAGATTCATCTTCAATTTTGTCAGGAGTTTCAGGGACATGGAAAGATATCAACAGAATTTAGAAGAGCCCAAGAGGTAATGCTCCTTGGGATCTATTCCCAGATCCATCCCTGACTCGCAAGGTGACTTTACCCATGTCCTTTGTTATTTCTATTGTTATTAGCATTATTTATTGAATTCTCATAGCATATTTGACAAGACTTAGAGGTCAGATACTTGGGGATCTGGCTAGCAAGTGAAATGTAAAATAGAAGTGGAAAGCACCAGTGATCAGATGTGAAGGTGATAAGGTCTAAGGGCAGGAGAATTAGAGATTAGTGGCTGGAGGTTGCTTCCTTTTTCCCTCTCCCCTCAAAGATTCCCCTCATTTTTCTTCTTCTATATTTTTCTTTCCTTCCAAAGATAGATACTGTTCATTCTTGTGAGCCTGTTTCTGAGAGACTTCTGAAAGGCTGTGAAAGAAGTGGGTTGTGAATCAGAAGATAAGACCAGGGAGACTGGCTTTTCCAGGAAAAAACAGAGGCAGGAGGGAGAATATAACAGAACAATTAGCAGGAAACCCTGTGTGTAGCAGATGCAACAAGACGGCCAGTAATCAAATGGGAAAGACTGTTTTGCACACAGTCATTGCTCTGTCCAGAAGACCCCGGGGAAACTTCTCTCTGAGATGTTTAGATGGCTAGCTAAAAGCTGTCTTATGCTTTGGTTCTGCTTCCCTTAGGAGAAATACAGGATCTACAAAAATGTCTTATGGTTTAAACAGACACGAGGAGATGAGTTTTTCAGGTTACACTGAATATTATTAGGCTAGACATTTTCATAAAAGAATATCAGTTTAGACCCATTTGAATCCTAAGATAGTCTTTCAGGAGAACTGGATATAAAAAAAGGACTACAAGAATATGTAAGCAAAGAAATAATATAGTTATCTATGTTCTGTATTCTTTGGGGGTATTTATTTTCCCTTTGAAGGAATTTTTCAGGTATATTAATGACCACCTGTTCCCAAGACTGGGATGATCACTTCAATTTATCTTTCATTAAAAAAAATACCTAGAGAAGAGCAAACCAGTTTTCTCAGAAGGAAAGAAGACATCCGGAAATATAACTTGCATGGTTCATTCTTTAATTATAAGTGCAAAGAAGATAAATAGAAAAAAATGTCCAAACTAGTTACTTGTATGCCTACCATCTAGCAGAGCATCAGATATCTAGAATAATCAATCCATTGAAATGCACACCCCTTGTGGCATAAGGACAGTGAGACAGTACAAACGGACCTTCTATGAAACAGGAAAAACTGCAAGATCAAAGCAAATTCAACTTTTAGACAAGGTTTTATTGGTGCCTTTTGTTTTTAAACTTCATCATTTTCCAATATATGCCCCCCCTCATAGAATCGTTGCAACAAAGAAAAGCAGTTTAAAAAAAAAGCAATAAAACTACTGTATCTGACAGCATATACAGTATGCTGCAGCCAGAGACCCCAACCTCTCAGAGGAATGAGGTGACACCTTTCAAGGTGAGTTTAACCCGCTCTTCCAAGGGCATGTAAGCTCTGAGTGGGTTCTATGAAGGGTCATTGGCATTCAAGAGTGTGACTGATCCCTTTTATTAACTATTGCTAGCATGTTTAAAAATAATTAATTGCCTAGAAAATGGTGAGGTTACGTATTCTTCTTATAATCTGTTATTGCTTTTCTCTTTTCCAGTTTACTCCTCCACTTTCTTTTGAGACATTCTACTGTTCATATACTAAAGAGTGAGACAGCCCAAATGCCAAGGAGACTAGGACACTCAAGATGGCTCCATTTCCATGGGAGTCCTGATCTGATTTAGCATCATCTGGGATCTGAGTCACCAGTGATTAAATCAGATGCAATGCCTGCTGCCTCGTTCCAGCACTGTGAAATGTTTTTCTTGCCCATAATCAGAGTAATTATGTTTTAAAAAATAAGTTGGGTGCTTCTTGTGTGACCTAAAAATAATTACTTCTGACATATCTCTAAATCAAAGATCTTATAGAGGTTCCCAAACCTAGGAGAGAATGTGGACTCAAAGAAAAAAGTAGAGGTTGTACTCTTCGTAAGAAGACTGCACCTTGTTACCAAGGATGTGATACTGGAGAAGTGGCATGAAGGACATCATGGAGGACATATGTGACCAGAGCAGTAGATGGACTGCTCATGGAGTGGAAGTGCAGAAAACAACTGGACAGTTCAGTAGTGTCCTGATTGATGTCTGTGAACTATAGAAGAGCTAGCTGAAGGCTTTCTATGCAATGGGCGAATCCTCCATGCAGGATTTACCGAAGGGTGAGGACAAGAATACCACAACTCCAGAGGCGTTTTCCTATAGATGGGACTCAGTATTTTTTTAAAGAGCATTTTATTTTTTTCAATTATGTATAAAGAAAATTTTTAACCTTCATTTTTTAAAAAAAATTGCATTCCAATTTTTCTCCTTCTCTTCCTCCCTTCCTAAGATGGTAAGCAGTTTGATATGTTGTATATGTAAAACATATTTCTATATTACTCATGTTGTGAGAGAAGAAACAGAGCAAAAGGAAAACACACACGTGCTTTGGTCTGCATTCAGACTCCATCAGTTCTTTCTTGGATGTGGAGACCATTTTCCATCATGAGGGTCTCAGCATCTTCATGGCTGTTCCCCATGCCTGGAATGCTCTCCCTCTTCACCTTCACCTCCTAATTCCTTGGCATTCTTCAAGTCTGAGCTAAAGGTCCACCTTCCGCAAGAAGCCGTTTATTAATTAGCTCCAATTTATCCTCTACATGTCTTGTTTGTCCATAGTTGTTTGCATGTTGTCTCTCCCATGAGATTGTGCTCTCCTTGAGAGTAGGGATTGTTTTTTGCTTTTATATGCCAACTGCTTTGTACTGTGCCTGGCACAGAATAGGCATTTAACACGTTAGCTGACTTGTGGTACTATAGAAGAACCACTGTCTTTGAATGCCAGGGACTCAATTTAAAAACACTGTTTCTAATGCTTACTCCCTCTGTACCTTCAGACAAGTCATTTACACCCTTTGGGGCTCCTTTCATTTTCTCGGCTATTAAGTGAGGAGGTAGGATTAGATGGCCAATAAGTTCTACGTCTCTGTGGAATCTAGATGACAGAGGTTAGAATATTGGACTCACTTCAAATCTAGCCTTATACACTTATTTTTTTCCCATCAACATATATAATTTATTTTGTAAATATCAAAATTGATTGATCTGCTGTTTTTTAACATTTTTAACATTTATAAAATTGTGACCTTGGTAAGTCATTTGTCTTTAATTTCTGTCTGCCTCAGTTTCCTCATTTGTAAAATGGAGATAATAATAGCAACTAACTTCCAGAGCTGTAGAAAGGAGAAAATGAGAGAATATTTGTAAAGTACAAATCTTAAAGCATTATATAAAGGCTGATTATTACCTATTTGAACGTGGATGCAATTGTGTATCTGCTGAAGCATCGGATACAAAGTGTTCTAGCCTACGTCAGGGCATTTTAAATTCCTAATTTCTAGGATGGTGTTGAAAGAAATAAAAGCAGCATCCACAGCAGCTATTAGACTTCAATTCAGTCTCTCTGTGCTACTTAGAGTATGCTCGGCTATCATTCAGCTCCCTGAAGCATTATTGCTGGAGACTTTCTCCTACCAACCAAGTAAAGGAAGAGAAAGATTCCCTGAAGAAAAGGCATGGTGGAAAGAGCGCTGATCTAAGACTTAGAACACCTAGGTTTAAAGGACCAGCTCTAACACTTGCTAATCATGTGACCTTCAACTTTTCTCTGTGACTTACCAGTCACGTGACTTCACATAAGGCAAGTTTAGTGCCAAGTTCCAAATGGGTGAAGCATACATAACAGAAGAACTGAATCCCAGTGGGAGTCTCTCTGCCAGCTCATTCCCACCAATGGCAGACAATTAATAGATTGTTCCTGTGTGGATGCTTCAGTCCTCCACATGATGTTTTGTTTATTTATCTGAGGGATGCTGTCTTGATTGGGGACTATTTGCAGAAGCTGAAAAATGATCAGCTGTCCTTTTGCAGGCTCCTTTGTTCCCAATGCCAAGGGTGCTTTTCATGAACATTTTTTGATCTGCCAACAGTCTCTAATGAGGACTGTTATATAATAAACCGTTAGGTTGGGCACAAGTGTCAAAATGGGCAATATCTATTAAGTTATTGATGGACCTTAGCCAATTGAGGTACTTTATCAAGAATACAACTATCACACATTTGCCATATTCAGTTATACGTGGCCATATACCACATAAAGTTATTCAAACTAAAGCTATTTTGAAATTTTGTTAATATAACCAAGCTTGACCCTAAAAGCAGGGTTCCTCACTATCATGTCCAATCTAGGACAGGTTAGCTGGTGCCAAGTCTGAGTATTTCTGTCTTTTATTTGGGTTACTAAATATCAGAGAGGATGTTAAGCACTATGTAAAACAATTTCTTTTTAAGAACCCTTTCCTTATTGGTAGTAGATCCATTTACAACAAAGAGAAATCCAGTTAATGGTTTCACTAAGCTGCTTGTATGACACAGAGGAAAGACAAAATCTTGAAAATTTTCAAAATCATCATAACTTCTGCAAACTGAGTTATTGTCTTATTGGTTACCCCACCAGCAATGTCACTCGAATAAGAGGGGTAGTGATAATTGAGTTGTAAATTCTCAGATTCAAATTTTGGTTGCCCTTCACCTGTTAAATGGTGGCTCAGAGGTTCCATTGTTTTGTTCTTCTAGAGACCTAGACTATACCTTCCTCAGTTGGGAGGTTCTGACAGACAGTTTTTGTTTGATGTCTCTCTAGCTAGATTATAAAGTAGATAGTAGGTGACTCCTGAGAAAGAGTAAGTCTTCTTTCTTATCTTGTTTCCAGGAAATTATTGGATTTGTGTGTTTGTTTCTTATCTCGTTTCCCAGAAGGTTATTCAAAGGGTGATCAATTTTTCTGGCCTTATTAAGTCAGGAAAATCCATGGCATAGAGCATTTGTGAATGGCATGAGTGGAGAAGAGTACCCACTCTGACAAAATCAAGGATCCTTGAAATAGATCCTTAAGGCATTTTCCCAACCATCTCCAGTCTGTTGTCTTCCCATTGTCTGCAAGCCAGCAACCTTAGAGGTCCCCCTGATAAGTTGGTCCATTGGATATTCACACCTTAGATCTATTAGCCTATTCAAGCAGCCTCATCCAACTCATTCAAGTTCTGTTAGGGCCTCCATCTCTGAAGAACAGCTTTTTAGCCTATAGAGTTTGAATTTTGGCTGCCCAGGAACATCTTCCCTTTATAACACTTTTGCTAGGAAACTTTTGCCTATAACATTGTTCCACCTAAACTTGTGCTTTTGTCAGACCATCTGACAACATTCAGTGTGCTATACTTCTTTGTATGTAGTATAATAATGGTAGCTAGCATTTACAGAGTGTTTGCTTAAGGTCTGTTGCTATTATTATCTCATTTTACAAATGAGGAAACTGAGAGGTGAAGTGACTTGCTCAGGGTCACACAGCTAGTAAAGCATCTGAGGTTGAATTTGAACTGTAGTCTTCCTGATTTCAGTGCTCTAGTCACTGTGCCAGCTAGCAGCTATATTGGCATATTGTATATGCCAAAGTCTAGCATGGCATGAAGGTAACTTTGGTTCTTTGGTGGCTATGGTGGTGGAGTCAAGCTCTTGCAAGTCCTTCCAAGCTCTAAAGGCTTCAGGTATGAGCATGGTGATATATATATATATATATATATATATATATATATATATATATATATATATATATATATATATATATATATATGTGTGTGTGTGTGTGTGTGTGTGTGTGTGTGTGTGTGTGTATGTGTATGTATGTGTGTATGTTTATATGTGTATACATATATATAATGTGTGTACATATCTATCTCTCTATCTATAGATTTATAGAGAGAGAAAGATAGATAGATAGATAGACAGATAGATAGATAGATAGATAATCTTCTTCTGATGGAATGATTACTATTGCATCCAAACATCCTTACATATTTAATGTCTGGGAGCCCACTCTAGCTAAGCTCAGAAAGGTTCAGCATTAGACAATTGTCTGCTATATCATTATAATTATTAATATTATTATAATTAGGCTACAGCAACTCATGAAGACTATCTCATATAGCACAAAGGTTCCTACCTTAGTAGGAAGGAATTGCCAATCAGGGCTCCTTGAAGCAAGGACATGGTTCATTCAATATCATTTTCTATAGTCAAAAGGCATATGACATTTTCTGCAAACTTACCTAAATTTAAAACTCTGGTAAGGTAAAGAAGGTAAAGAAAGCCTTACAACATTTCAATTGAACTTTTCACAAAATCATAGAAGTTTGTCATTTTAAAAGGTCTTCCTTTTCTGAAGAAAATAATTAGAGAAAAGTGAAGGAAGAAAGCCAAGTTCCTTAGACACCTGCATTGGGAAATGTGTACTTGATGCAGCCTAGGGCTAATGATATTCATGCCTTATCTTCTGAGTAGGAGACTCCACATTTGTCAAATGAGTCAGATACATCTTGTAAGAGTACCTCCCTCGCTAGCTCAATCCCGGTCTACTGCATATTTCTGAGCTGCCTTTCTCTTGATGTGGACTGTTTTTTCCCTTTTCCTCAATTCAAAAACATATATAGTGAGCACACTGACCACCCGTGGTATCACAGTGGACCCCACAGGTGTTAATGGAACCCTTCCTTCATCTCCACTTGGGCTTCAGAAGAGGGATGCACTATCTCAAGTACTTGGCTGCCTCAATTGCTTTCACATTATAGACAAAAGGAGATCATAGAGAATGGGTTCTTAACCTGGGTTCATGGACCCCCATGGGTTCCAAGGATAGATTTTTAGGGGGTCTGTGAACTTGGATAGGAAAAATATTTCATCTTTATGTTCACTAACTTCTAGTTTCCTTTGTTATCCTATATATTTTATTTTATTCATTTAAGAACATTAGTCCCCAGACTAATGTTCTTAAATGAATAAAATAAAATCCATAGGTTTCCTCAGACTGCCAAAAAGGTCTATGACCCAAAAAATATTAAGAACTCCTGAACTAGAGTGAACTCTGCACTCCCAGAGAACATTGATTTGACAATTCTTAAAGCCAGTGGCTGACTCTGAACAGGTCATAAGCACACACTGGGGAAAAAGGGGGAAATAGATGACTAGAGATGGCCCAGGATGCAGTGGGAGACCTTGGCCTTTTAGGCTAAGGCCTTTTCAGGTGCTCACTTAAAGTGAGGTAATGCCCATTCAGTGAACAGGCCTCTTTAAGAAGAAGTCAGGGGATAGTCCCTTTAAATAGAAATGGAAACCCACAAAGGAACGAATGAATGAATGAACAAATAAATAAATCAAGCTGGGAGGGGCCTCAGGGTTGTTATGTCAAAGAGAAGCAGTTAGTATCGACATTCACTGTAAGCTAGGAGGATCCAAAAAACAGCCATTATGTGGAGCTTGGGCAGGGACCCACTGTCATTCAGTCTATATAGCACTGGGTCCAAGGTTTTAGGGAAGGAAGGAAGGAAGGAAGGAAGGAAGGAAGGAAGGAAGGAAGGAAGGAAGGAAGGAAGGAAGGAAGGACGGAAGGAAGGAAGGAAGGAAGGAAGGAAGGAAGGAAGGAAGGAAGGAAGGAAGGAAGGAAGGAAGGAAGGAAGGAAGGAAACTAACTTCAAGTTAACTAGGCAGTTTCTGGCCATCAGAATAGATGATTCTATCTGAGCTGTCATGTTATAAACAAATCTGTCAGGTGATGGTCAGGTTCCTAGTGAAAAGCCTCTTCACATTTAACCAGATTGGTCCCTGGGTAACAGACTCACAGTCTCTCATTGCAAATATAGCCCAAGCCTTTCCATCTTACTGGGTACTGCCAGATACTGTATTCTATCCTCAAAGCCTTCAAGGGCCTTAGGTCACTTCCAAGCTACAGTGAGACAACAGGGCTGCACTGTTTCCTCAAGGTCAAAAGCAATACACTATTATTGAGTTTGACAAAGAGTTTTTCCAACTTGTAGGACTCTGCTTTTTGTTGGTCTGTGGTTGAATATGTTCCTAATTGACCCTACCTTCCATCTTCCTCCAACTTTCCATCAGCTGGAGATGGCCAGCCTTTGCTCCCCACGCTATTCTCTTGGGTAAGATCACACTTCAAGAGTCTTCAGTGAAGAGTAGATAGATATCATACTTTTTGCTATTGCCTGATCTCCCCAGCTGATGAGCGGCTTTCTGCTGTTCCCTGTGGATATTAGGCATGACCTCCACAGCAATTCATATTTTCTCGCTTCTGCTCCTGAGGATTTTTCTTTCTTCCTCATCTCCTAATTGGTTCATCAGTCCTGCTATGACCCTGCCACGCCAGCACCCAGGACACTATCTTTTGGTCATCACCACTCTTCCGTACACACCCCTGATAACTGTTAGCTTGCCTCAGCATTAGTTGGTGGCAGGACAGGTGGGCAATAAGAATTATAGAATCTTACTTTTAGAAAGGGTCTTAGAGGTCACCTAGCCCAATCTGCCATCCCATGCAGAAATACTCTTTGCAACATCCCTGACAGATGGTTGTCAAACAGCCTTGCTTCAGTATTTCTAGAGATGGTGATTGACAAAAAAAAATACAAAAAAACAATCTATTTTCCATTTGATAATTGAAGGGAATCTTGTGCAATCCTGCTTCTGCCCAATTTTTCTGAGGGACTGCCCTGTGACCTGAATACTGAGGAGGTGTGTGTGGGGGGGGGGGAGGGTTGCGACTCCTGATGACCTGAGAGAATGCTGAGGCATCATTCCTCTTCATACTTTTGTGAGTTTGTTGCACACACAATTTGAGAGATGACCTCAATAGAGAGAAGGATCAAGAGACAGGGACAAACGTGTGAAGTTCTGAACATATAATGGTAGCTAGGGGATGCAGTGCACAGCCACTAGATTTGAGGCACTGCCTCAAATCCTGCCTCAGTACTTACTAGCTGTGTGACGCTGGGCAAATCACTTCATCTCTGCTTGCCTCAGTTTCCCCATCTACAAAATAGGTATTATAGTAACAGCACCTACTTCCCAAGGTTGTTATGGGAGGGGGTGGGAGGGATGGGATAATACTTGTAAAGCACTTCCCAAATCTAAAAGTGCTATGTAAATGACAGCTATTATTATTGTTATTAAGGAGAATTCCTGGAACATCAGATATGTTTTATCTGACATTCTCCCCCATTACCAAAAAGCTATTTTACTGTTGTGGTTTTTTTGGCTTATTCCAGTCTGCATAACTTCTCTGACTTTTGCTTACAGTTTTGCCTGGGTAGTTGGGTTGGTTTGCTAATCCTGATGGTTCATTTGTCTAAGCAGCATGTGGTTGGAAGGAGCTAAACTGGCCAATACATACTAAAGGCTTCCCTCTTCCTGGAGAAGAAGCAGAGAAGTAGCTTTATTCTGAACACTTTAGAGTCATGCCCCTAGGCTCTAGATCCCGCAGTGGAGAACCTGCGGCCTCGAGGCCACTGTGGCCTTCTAGGTCCTTGAGTGCATCCTTTTGACTGAGTCCAAGTTTTACAGAGCAAATCCTTTTATTAAGGGAATTTGTTCTGTGAAGTTTAGATTCCTCTGTGAAGTTGAGGTTCCCCATCCCTGCTAGATATTTGAGGGCAGCAATAGATAGAATTCTAACCCAATCCCCTTGGACATCACTCAGTTACAATGCGCTAGACTGATGGTTGGACAGGCAGCGCTCCCCTCCTCCTCCTGATCCCAGATAGCATCTATCCAGCCACTGGCAAGGCTCATCTTCATATAATCTTCCACTTGCTTTCAAGAGCTTAGTAACATAGTTAAGCCATGTATACCATGAAGTCTTGTGTTATACAGCCCAAGGTTATCTCATTGATTTGTTTGGATTTTATTGTAACCTTCAAGAACTGGGATATGGTCTTATGACCTTTAGAGAACCTCAGTGTCTATCCCAATGTCCCTTCACACTGTAGATTAATAAATATTTGCTAATCTGAATTTGTTGAACTCATGAACTATTTTCTTTTTTAGACATCTATAATTGATAGATAACTTTTTTTTTTTGAGATGACATGTGCTTCCCAGTATTTTTTAAGAGGAAAGGAACTATGTCAGTAGAAGTAAAAGTGTCTTTGGAGTCAGAGGACCTAGGTTCAAATTCTACCTATTGGACCTTGGGCAAGTAATTTAATTTTCCAAGACTTTAGTTTCCTCTTCTATCAAATTAGGTGACTGGGCTAAATAGCGCTTAAGGTTCCTTCCGGCCCTAGAAGGAAAGATTCTCTTTGGAGAATCACAGAATCTCAGATCTAGAAGAACCTCAGACAAGAATCTTCTCTATAAAACAAGTGGTCACCTAGCTTGTGCTTGAAGACCTGCATTGAAGTTTACTATCTCCCAAGGTGCCCATTTCCTGTTCAGATAACTATAGTAATTAGGAAATTTTTCCTTATATGAAGAGTGAATTTTCCACTTTATAACTTCCATCTAATTCTGTCCCCTATCCTTAAATAAGAGCAAATATAATTTACAATGTCATTCAATATGGCATCTTTTCAAATACTTTAAGATAGCTATCATGTCTTCACAAGTCATCTCTTCTCCAGTCTAGCCTCAGTTTTTTTTTTATTCAGTCATCATAAGGCATGAATTTGAAGTCTTTCACCAATCAAGTTGCCCTTCTCTAGTCATCTTCTTATTTCTCAATGCTTCTCCTAAAATGTGGTGCCAAGAATCAGATATAATATTCAGATTACAGAAAGGCTATCACATATTTAGCCTAAACATTACGCCTTCCTTAATGTAACTCAAGAAAATTTTTTGTCTTGCCTGCTTTGCTACTGTTGACTTAGAACAAGTTTGCAGTCTGCTCAAACCTCAGATCTCTTTTCAGATTGACTCTCATCCAACTAAGCATTTCCCATGTTATAGTGGTGAAATTTATTTTTTTAACCCAAACTTAAAACAAACATGTATCTTTATTAAATTTTATTTGATTAGATTCAATCTCTCAAGATCATGTTGAATCCTGACTCTGTCATCTAGTGTTAGCTTTGTGTTATCTGTTAAGTTTATAGCCCATATCACTTGGGCCTTTATGCAAGTCATTAATAAAAATATTGAAGAGCACAGAGCCAAGAACAGACAACAGTGACGCTCCATTGGAGGCCTCCTGTTAAGATGGCATGGAACCACAAATAACTACTTACGGATGGACATTCGGTCAGTTCTAAAGCCACCTAATTGTACTATTGTCCAGTCCTTGCTACTGTGATATATAAAAAATTTGAAAGACATGATATCTAAGTAACCGATTATTTTACTAATAAACCGTGTCAGCAGCACTCTCAAATGCCAAAGATCCCTCATGAAATCCATGCAATGCTTATATGCTCTTGGAAAAGTGGATATTCCTGAAGGTGGAAATCGACTCTGATTGCTTAAAAAAATAATGCAAAAATGAATATTATAATGAAAGGTGGACTTATTTTAAGGAAGGTCTGGGGGAAGTGATCTGATAACTAAGTCTTGGTCAAAGAGACTTGTCTATATCCATATCACCTTGTCTAGGATAATCTAGACAAGAGGGGGAATCCACTTTCATCCACACCTGTTTAACTAAGACATAATGGACCAGAGTCCATCAGCTGACCTAAATTAAAATTTCTTTATCATTTGTACAGATCTGAATTTTCCCAGTGAGGTGTATCTACCCAAGATTTCAGCCGTTTATTGGCCCTGCCCTTCAAAAGTTGACTGAATAGCCTATAGGGAATAAGGAAATAGAAGGGAGGGGAAGGGGGGACCTTGGTCCTAATTCAATAAATGGTTATTAATATAAGAGAAAAACAGTCATTTTTCTCATTACCCCATCTTTTTCACAATAATAGCATAAGAGATTTCATTGGATGCTTTAGTAGTGAAATAGCTGGCTAACCTAAGTCAGGCTCTTTGCCCCTTAACTGGGTTTGAAACTGCTCTCCCTAAAGATAGTGGGGATGAGGGAGTGATGAGAGAGAAAATCATGTCCAAAGGAAGGTCAACTGTCATAGGCCAGCTCTGGCCAAAGGGAGGGGTGGGCAAAGTGACTGACCACCTGGCCTGTCTGCTTACTATCCCATTAAGCTCTATTGCAAATATACTCTAGAATATGTCCAGGAATTTAAGTTAATTTCATTGGCCTAGAGTTGACAGACCATTTTCTTACTTTTTTTTGAAAATTGAGATAAAATTTACTCTTCTACAATCCTATCATACATCATCTTTCTTTATGACCCTTCAAAGACCATTGTTAATGGCTAAGCAATCATATCTGCTGATTATTTCCATACTTTCTGTAGTTCACCTGGGCCAAGTGATATGGTCTTATGAAGAGCAGCTAAGTACTCTCTGACCATCTTCCTATTTATCTTGGACACTCAGTCATTAGAAACCATTTTTATTCTGTTTTTTTTTATCCAAACATCATTTTCCTTCATATAAAACAAAACAGAACCAAAGAATTTAAGAACTGAGCAGTGTTGCCTTCTTTCTGTCTTCAGTTACCTTCCATCCAGAGCAGCGATCCTATCCTTTCTATGATCCACCTCCCTTCTGCAATGTAATTTTTTAAAAAAAATTTGCTGTCCTGAGTTTTTCTCACCAACCTCAGTTTATTTTGAGCTTCAGGTCTCCTGACATGATTCTTTCAAGATCATGGAATACTTATGTGTTCATTCATTCTGTTACCTGGTCAGGCTTTCATCTCCTGCAGTTGTTACTGTTGTCATTATCCAGTTGTTTCACTTGTGTCTGACTCTTCAGGACACAATTTAGGGTTTTTCTTGGCAAAGGTACAGGGATGGTTTGCCATTTCCTTCTCCAACTCAAACAGGGTTAAGTGACTTGCCCAGGGTCACACAGCTAGTAAGTGTCAGATTTGAACTCAGAAAGATGAGTCTTCCTGACTCCAGCCTTGGCACTCCATGCACTGTGCCACCTAGCTTCCCCCTTATCCCTCGCACCTATCTTCAGAATTTTGGTTGAAGAGTTCCCTGTGGGATTTGTTAGACAGCTTCCCATTTTCTTTTTCAGTGGAATGGTTTTTTTTTCTTTTTTTTTTAAATTTATTTATTTAACTTTTAACATTCATTTTCACAAAATTTTGGGTTCCAAATTTTCTCCCCATTTGTCCCCTTCCTGCACCCCTAAACACTGAGCATTCTGATTGCCCCTATCAGCAATCTGCCCTCTCTTCTATCATCCCTCCCTTCCCTTGTCCCCATCTTCTCTTTTGTCCTGTAGGGCCAGATAACTTTCTATACCCCTTTACCTGTATTTCTTATTTCCTAGTAGCAAGAACAGTACTCGACAGTTGTTCCTAAAACTTTTGAGTTCCAACTTCTCTTCATCCCTCCCTCCCCACTCATTTCCTTTGGGAAGGCAAGCAATTCAATATAGGCCATATCTGTGTAGTTTTGCAAATGACTTCCATAGTAGTCGTGTTGTGTAAGACTAACTATATTTCCCTTCATCCTATCCTGCCCCGCATTGCTTCTGTTCTCTCTTTGGATCCTGTCCCTCCCCAAGAGTGTTGACTTCTAATTGCTCCCTCCTCCCACTGCCCTCCTTTCCATCATTCCCCCCACCCTGCTTATCCCCTTCTCCCCCACTTTCCTGTATTGTAAGATAGGTTTTCATACCAAAATGAGTGTGCATTTTATTCCTTCCTTTAGTGGAATGTGACGAGAGTAAACTTCATGTTTTTCTCTCACCTCCCTTCTTTTTCCCTCCACTAAAAAGTCTTTTACCTGCCTCTTTTATGAGAGATAATTTGCCTCATTCCATTTCTCCCTTCCTCCTCCCAACATATTTCTCTCTCACCCCTTAATTTCATTTTTTTAAGATATGATCCCATCCTATTCCATTCACTCTGTGCTCTCTGTCTCTGTGTGTGTATGTAATCCCACCCACTACCCAGATACTGAAAAGTTTCAAGAGTTACAAATATTGTCTTTCCATGTAGGAATGTAAACAGTTCAACTTTAGTAAAGTCCCTTATGACTTCTCTTTGCTGTTTACCTTTTCATGCTTCTCTTAATTCTTGTGTTTGAAAGTCAAATTTTCTTTTCAGCTCTGGTCTTTTCATCAAGAATGTTTGAAAGTCCTCTATTTCATTGAAAGACCATTTTTTCCCCTGAAGTATTATACTCAGTTTTGCTGGGTAGGTGATTTTTGGTTTTAGTCCTAGTTCCTTTGACTTGTGGAATATGATATTCCACGCCCTTCGATTCCTTAATGTAGAAGCTGCTAGATCTTGTGTTATCCTGATTGTATTTCCACAATACTTGAATTGTTTCTTTCTAGCTGCTTGCAATATTTTCTCCTTGACCTGGGAACTCTGGAATTTGGCCACAATGTTCCCAGGAGTTTCTCTTTTCGGATCTCTTTCAGGCAGTGATCAGTGGATTCCTTGAATACTTATTTTGCCCTCTGGTTCTAGAATCTCAGGGCAATTTTCCTTGATAATTTCATGAAAGATGATGTCTAGGCTCTTTTTTTGATCCTGGCTTTCAGATAGTCCCATAATTTTTAAGTTGTCTCTCCGGGATCTATTTTCCAGGTCAGTTGTTTTTCCAATGAGATATTTCACATTATCTTCCATTTTTTCATTCTTTTGGTTTTGTTTTGTGATTTATTGGTTTCTCATAAAGTCATTAGCCTCCATCTGTTCCATTCTAATTTTTAAAGAACTATTTTCTTCAATGAGCTTTTGAACCTCCTTTTCCATTTGGCTAATTCTGCTTTTGAAAGCATTTCTTCTCATTGGCTTTTTGAAAGTCTTTTGCAAATTGAGTTAGCCTATTTTTCAAGGTGTTATTTTCTTCAGCATTTTTTTGGGTCTCCTTTAGCAAGGTGTTGACCTGCTTTTCATGCTTTTCTTGCATCTGTCTCATTTCTCTTCCCAGTTTTTCCTCCACCTCTTTAACTTGATTTTCAAAATACTTTTTGAGCTCTTCTATGGCCTGAGTCCATTGAATATTTATTTTGGATGTTTGGGATATAGAAGCCTTGATTTCTATGTCTTTCCCTGATGGTAAGCCTTGTTCTTCCTCATCTGAAAGCCTTGCTCTTCCTCATCTGTTCACCAAGAAAGTAACCTTCTATGGTCTTATTTTTTTTCCCTTTTCTGGGCATTTTCCCAACCAGTGACTTGACTTCTGAGTGTCCTCTCCACACCCACCTTGCCTCCAGATCCACCCAGCCAGTGCTTGGGGTCTGAGATTCAAATGCTGCTCCCCAGCCTCAGGGTTTTCAGCGAGGCAGTGCTACTATTCAGTGTAAGAATAAGTTCAGGTGCTCAGGTGGGGGCAGGACTGCCACTTGGGGCTCAGTTCCCTCAGGGGGTTTATGCAGAGACCTTCAACAATGGATCCCAGCTCCTGCCTGCTTTGGGAGCCCTTGTCTGCTGCTGCCTCTGCTGCTGCCTCCTGAGGGGGTCTGAGTTATGGGGATACCTCACTCCCCTCTCGGCCAGCCAAAGAGACTCTCTCACTGACCTTTAGCAGCTGTGGGTAGAGGGACCTGCGCAGCCACTCGAGATTCTGTCCCTGAAGCCTGCTCGGATCTGCTCCTCTCGGTGTCTCATGGCCAAGGCAGGGCTGGGCTCTTCTCTGGTCCGGGGCACAAGGGACCTTTTGTGTCGGTTTTTCAGGGCTCTGTGGAACGGATATCTCCTCCACTCCGTTGTTCTTTGGCTTCTGCTGCTCCAGAATTTGTTGGGAGTTCTTCTTTACAGTTATTTTATAGGCTGTGGGTTGGGAGCTAGCATATGTGTGTCTTTCTACTCCGCCATCTTGGCTCCTGCCCCCTGGAATTGTTTCTTATTGTATCTGCAGGGTTTTATTCTTGAAGAGGCTTCCCATCCCCTTGAGTCAACCATCTCTGTAGAATTTGAATCTATACAATCCTATCTGACCTTGTTCAGAACCTTTTGAAATGTGCCCTACCAAAATCTGGAATGCATATCAGATTCTGTTTGGTTTTCCTCTTCTTTTTGTGTCTCAGATCCTAAGCTGGAGTAGTCATTTCCCTCAAAATATCTCACGATTCCTATTTCAGTAATTAGGTTCTCTTTGTTGGTGAGAATAAGAACCAGAACAGAATTTCTCCTGGTTGTTTCCTCCACATTTTGAAGAAGGGAAATATCTTTAAGAAAAGCTGAGCAATTATTAGCAGCTCTGCTTTTTCCAGAGAGTAAATTCTAACAGATGTTCAGAAAACTGAAGTCTCCCATCACTATTATATCATGCATCTGTCAGGCTTATGATGTTTTTTAAACTCCTCATCTATTCATCTCTAAGCCTTAGTGGTCAGTAGTATTTTCTGATACCGGTAATGTTTCTTTACCTAAATGCTGTGTACCATGTTTCCCCTGGCCCATTCTGATTCCTGGTTTTCCTCGCAGAAATACATCTTTTTAGTATATGTCACTATGTTACTCCATTTCCCTTTTCTCTATTGTGCTTTTTTGAATAAGGCAAGTCTATCTAGTCATGGATCTCATCTACCTACTATCAGTGATATCAATGAGGTAAAATTTGCTTCCTTGTTACCATATTTCATGTGTTGATTTATGGATATTTGAAGCAGCAGGCTTTATTACTGGTATCTTACTTGGATGTTGTCTCTATCCATCTGCAGTTTTCTCCTTTCCTTTTACTTTTCAGTTTAAAGACCTTTAGAAGACTCACATTGTGATGGTGGAGTGACTAAAAACAGAACAGCCCAAGTCTCTCACAACTACTCTAGAGAAGATGAAAAAATAGCATCAGACTCAGTAATGGATCAAGATATCCAGACAGAAAGAATAGTAAGCACATTTTGCCAGTAAGCTTAGAGTTGCCAGGAAAGGGGTTGAGGTACAAAAGCCCAGGTTAGGACTCCAACTCACTCAAAGTCTTCCAGCTTAGGCACCAAGGGTAAGGCAGGAAAACCAAGAGTCTAAAGCTATATATCAGTACAGAAAGATGAAAGTTCACATTAGTCTCTAGTCAAGGATGAGAGACTACAGTTGCATTCCTGTAATTCTGACCCAAGGCTTGGGAGCTCATGGGGCTTATGCCAAGAGAGCAATGATCAGGTTGTTAGTTCCCTGGAGCCGCTTGACTCATGCAGAAGACTCCAGATACAGTATATTTGCTGGAACCATGCCTGCGGTCATTGGATAACAACATTTATTACCCAGATGTAATATGATATATATCAGGATCAAAGAATTCTTCCACTCATCCCCACCCCCATTCTTTGCAGTAATGCATAGAGAGCCTGATCCTAACATAAAGTCCCAATTCAGGAAGTAAAGCTGGAAAATGAATTAATACAAGAAAACTCTGAAGATAATCAAATATTTATAGAGCTGGACATCCAACTCAAAAACTGAGAAGAAAATAACGCTATATCATCTACAAGCAAAACTTCAAAGAAAATCGCAATATCTTTCAATCTCTACTGGAATTCTTGGAGGAAATAGAACACCATGTTTTTACAAGTTGTTCATTTTCCTGATTGATCTTGCTTTTCTGAAGCCCTTTCGTTCAATAGGGAACAGTGAAAAAAACACCATCTGTACCTCTCATGCCTTCCATTTCTTTCCCACAATTTTGTAATCTTTAGCAACACTTTTTGAATTGCTTCTGCTAATATCATTTGTGCCTACATGAATTACCAGAAATACATGGTAGTCATTTGGTTTGACATATCTTTGGAGGTTCTCTGTTGTGTCTTAGATTCATACCTAAGAGACATAGAAGACTTCTTGGTAACCCTCAGTTGGGTATCACCAACCACTAGAACTTGTCATTCTTCCTTCCACGTTTACTCAAGTATCTCTCATATGAGAACACCCGTGAATTTTCTGCATCATTTCTTCCATGACAAACAATCCACTTACTCTCCAGAGCACCCAGCTTTCTCCTCCTTGGGATAAGCCTCACATCTGTTTGGATTTCTTAAAATAGTATTTTATTTTTTCTGATTACACATAAAGACAATTTTCAACGTTCATTTTTTATAAGATTTTGAGTTCCAAATTTTTCTGCCACCCTACCTACCTTTCCCTCTCCCTAAAACGGCAAGCAATCTGATATAGGTTTCTTAACTCCATGCATTTAGAGGTCCTTCTTCCCTTTTCCCTCTGTATAATATTCTTTTACCTTCCAATCTATTTTTTCCACATAAATACATCACTTTATTATAATTCAATCACAGATAATACTCCTAAAATACAGTATTGCAAATTGAAAATCTTAACAGGTAACATTTTATTTTAATCATTATTATTTTTAATAATATTTTCTTTTCCCTAGTTACATGTAAAGACAATTTTTAACATTCATTTTTTTAAAACTTGATTTCTAAATTTTCTCTGTTCCTCCCTTCCCTCCCCCTTCCTAAGATAGTAAGCAAGTTGATATTACTCTCCAACCTTTTTAACATTGATCAGAACTCCTCTCTGACTCTTTAGATACTTTTTATCCTTTGATTTCACTTTGGAGTTCTTCCATTTTGGGGGGTGGGGGAGAATATTTCATCCTCCCTAACAACCTGGAGAGTGAACAGGCATTTTTGAGAATTTTCACATTCTTCTCTAACAAGGAAGACAGTCTGCCGAAATGGCAGTCACAAAGACAAATTTCACACACTCCAGACAAGTCACTGAAAAATTCTCCTGTTCTCCGTATTTGTTTCAAATGGGTCCTTGACATTCTGGTTTGAAGTTTCCCTGGAGAACTGCTATATGCAAATTATTGAGGGAGCAATTATGTCTTCTTCAACTCAGTAGCTTCACAACCACCACCAACTTCCTTTTCCTTTCCTTCCTTTCCTCTTATCTTTTCTTACTTCTCTTGTCTTATCTTCCTCCTTACGTCCTTCTTCTTTAGCTCCTCTTCATAGCCTTCTCTCTCTCCTCCCTCGGCTCGTGTTTCTTTTTTCCTTCTGCTTAAGTGTTTCCCTGCCTCCTTCCCTTATTCCTTCCCTCCTTCACCCTGATTCCTTTGCTTTCCACAAAGTTCCTTTTTACCTTCAAGATTCCTTTGCATGAGTCTCTTCCCTTTCCCTTTTTATCTCTCTTCTCCAGCTTGATTTCTTTGTCTCCAATTCACGTCTCTCTCTTTAACCTGGCACCTTCTCCTCTTTTAACACTAGCCCTTTTCTTTCAAAAATTCTAACCCTTCTCAAGTATTTTTCCTCTTCTCCTTCCTCCATAAATCCCTCTTCTCTAGTCTACACCCTCTTCCTCCATCTCCACTTCTAGCTACAAACATCATATTTTCATTAAGAGGCTAAGATACATTAAAGAATTGAAGAAAAATATTATATTGGCTTTTTGGGCTGCTGTATCATGATATAGATTTATATTGAGCTTGCTGGTCACTAAGACACCCAGGTCTGTTTCACATAAGTTACCAAGCCCTACTGGTCCTAATTATGCTTCCTAGAGCCAGGGGACAGAGGAAAAGAGGGAAAACCTCATGCTAGCCTCAATCCTCACATCACCCCAATTCCTACCTCTATTGCTCACCACCTCCTAGATTCTCCTAGAATTTTTAGCTATAAGGGTTAATGGGAAACTGAACAGGCAAGGAAAATCCTATTGTGTTCTCCCCAATGGAGCTTCCATGCCTACTTTTCACTGGACATCAAGTGGAAGGAAATGAGATAGAGGTAAAGGAAATTTAGAAGGGAAGGGAAAGCATTGTCCTGATGGTACTTGTGTGTGATCTTTGTTAACATCTCAAATTGGAACCTTATTGAATGTTTTTATTTTCCCATAAGAACATTATTATTCATCATGTGCATATGATAGTTATCTATGCTTGTGACTTTCAACTTCCCCTAGTAGACTGGAAACTTTCTAAGCACAGGGATATTATCCCATCAAATTTCTTTATCTCCCCTCAATTCCCTGCACAGGGCTCTGTGCACAGTAGATACTTAATAAATAGCAGTTGAATTTCAAATGTCCATTGGGTGCTTTGGTATTCTTGGTGCAGTGCTATACTACAGATACATTATGAGTTAAATAGGCTTTTGTGGGTTGACTTGGGAACTTAACTCCTGTATATGAGAATGTTTCTATTAGGTTCAATTTATAAAGTAATTTTTGGAGTATAATTTATTTGTAAATTGTGAACTGTTAGCATCAAAATCAGGAGCATTTCTTTCTAAGGCACCCATTCAGATTAAAACAAGGAAAAGCAATTTCATTCCCATTGGCTTCCTGGGAATCAACCTCATCACCAAGTAGTCAACCTTAGCAAGTGGGCAACTTCTTTGCTCTCAGAACAAAAAAGAAAGGTTTAATCTGAATCTCCAAAGAAAGCTCAGAGGTAATTCATTCCCCCATAACGCATGGGGATATATTGGAAGTTACTTTATTTTATTTGCTACAGCAAATACCTTGAGAGAGGTTTTTCTATAATCCATGTTTTTTATTCCTGAGTTCCTACCTTTATGACTGCAAGGACAGCCCTGCCCTAAAAGAGAGTAATAGAAACAAAATGCCATTCACATTGGGAGAGATGTTCCCACACCTCCTAGGCTCATCATAGTTGCACTCATGGACCATCCATTTTATATTCCACCTTGTCAAAGTAGAACTGGGTGACTGACTCCCTGTATAAAATGTCACTAAAATGGAGTGACCTCACCATGTTTGGTGTTTCTAAGTCTCTTGAGTTGTTTTTGAATGTTTGGAAAGCAGCTTAGTCCAACATATTATGCACACACATATATGCCCTCCACTAAAGTCTTCCTCCTCTAGTGCCTCTTCAGTATCAGAGGTGACCCTGGATTCTTGAAGTCTATGCCAGCCAAGCCCACACTTAAGGTATCAGAAGGTTTTCAAAGCACTCAACAAATATTCTACTATTTGATCCTCACCATGACAAAAACTGCTATTATTACCTCCATTTTGTAGATGAGAAAGAGAAAGCTGAGAGAGACTAAATCAGTCATTCGCTAGTCAATAAGCATTTATTAAGCACCCTCTAGGTGCTAGGCACTGGACTAAATGTTGGGGTTACAAAAGAAAATGCTCTCAAGCTGCTTACAGTCTAATCAGATTAAGTGACTTGCTCAGGGTTACCCAGTCAATCTGAAGTGGTATTCAGACCTAGGTCTTCCTAACTCCTACCTCTGCTACTCACTAGCTGTGTGACCTGAGACGTCACTTAACTTTTTTTTAAGTCCCTTACCTTCTGACTCTTAGTTTTTCTTTATCCATAAATTGAAGAGATTGTATTCAATGACTCCCTACATTCCTTCCAGCTCTCAATCCATCAGGATACTGTCCTCTATGCCATACTAACAGAAGCTCTGAGGTTGGAAAGCTTATAGGTATGATCAGCTCAGCGATGGCTTGTACATGCTTTGTCATCTGAAGACCATGCAAAGTTTGGAGAAGATTGCCACAAGGAGTTTGGCCACCCAGCTGTGGCCCCGGCAACTCATGAAGGCTGTTTACTAAGATGCAGAGGGGTAACAGTCGTAAAGGTAACAATATTTATATGATGATTTAAGGCTTACAAAGCACTTGGAGAAGAGCACAGTCCTCATTGAGGGATTCAGTGATCACGGTGATGTAATGATTAATCTTTTGTAGTACTGCAATGGTCCCACGGAAACATATACCTATATCCATATGTATATATGTATGCGAGTGTGTATCTATGTGCATTCCACCCCAGGTGGCCACTTTTAAATTTTAATTTCATCTACATATTATAACCATTTGCGTCTCATGAATTCTGCAAAATGTTGACTTTTAGAAGTACACTTGTGTCCTGTCATTCTAGAATTAACAACTTTAAAAATATGTACAGTAAGCCCTTTTTATTGTTTGCCACCCCTAAAACTAGAAAAATTATTCCTCAACTAACAAATAAATGCACAACTATCTTCTGGTTTGGTTTGCAACTCCAAGTCTCTGACCTGGAGCTGGCACAGTTGCAAGTGTATAGCTTCTCTCTAAACTGACACATCAAAAGCCTCTGGCTGAACCCAGTTCCTATTATTAAGGTTGTATTCTCAAATGTTGACAAAAAAGATCTTTCTGCCATCTCCTTTCCAAGACAAACTTTATTACTAATCAAAGAATATAGTATATATTATTAGAGAAAGGGAAGAAAAAACCTCTTCTTCCTCTACACCTGAAGTCACTTTCATCTAATACCTGTATAAACTCTGTCATCAGCGATCTATTCTTCTGGATCAAAAGATCATCCTTTGTTAAAAAGCAAATGTCACTGAACAAGGTAACACATTAAGACTGCTATCAGTCTCTTGCACTTTGATTTATACTGGTCTATGTTATTCTTTCCAACCTGTGAGGTAGATTACAACAGATTTTGATGAGAAAAAGGGTAGTAAGACCATGAGGATGTGGACAGGAAAATGGAAAAGAAGGGAGATCAAAGAGGAAAAGAAGAAAAAACTCATAATTGAGGATGAACACATTTTATTCATTCAACAAATATTCACTGAACATCTACTGTGTGCTAAGTATTATATTAGATATACAGGAGGGAGGAGAGATATAATATAACTGAGATAAAGTCCCTGACTTAATGGAACTTACATTCTGGTAGAAGAAATAAGATTAGCCTAAGTATGTTTAGAGAGTCTCATCATCAGAAGGTGGGTTACTAGGTTACACATAAAATTAAATAAAATGCGAAAATACAAAATAAAAAAGAAAAGAAAAGAAAAGAAAAAGAACAACTTTTTATGGTAGCTCAAAGGTAGGAGAGATCAGTCCTGTGGGTGAAGGGATCTGAAAGAAATTAATTTGTTGACATCACTCACTTTTAGGTATTTACTATATGACTCTTGCTCACTGGCCTGTAGTTTGCACACTCTATTTTGTCACTAGGGTACACTGGTTGGTTGTTGTCCTTCATTCTCAAGAAGACCAAAATAACATCACCATGATAAACTCAAGTTTCATTGTGTCCGACTGTGGCTGATCGGACCAATACAAGCTTGGAATGCTCTACCACAGATTGGGTACAGATAGTCTGTGTGAACATATTTGAGATGGATACTCCAAATCTGCACATCCTACATTTACTTTGTGCTGTCCCAATTCTGCTTTGCTCAAAGAGTGCAGCACCCTTTCTGATGTGGGCATGCCAGGCAGAGCGGTCTTGTGCCAGTGTCTTCCATGTCACACAATCAAATCCAAAGTTCTTGAGAGAGACCTTGAGAGTGTCCTTGTATTGCTTCTTCTGGCCACCATGTGATCGCCTACCCCATGTGAGTTCTCTATAAAATGATCTTCTTAGCAAGTACATCTTGCATTTGAACAATATGTCCAGCCTATCGGAGTTGTACTCTCTGAAGCATAGTTTGAATGCTTGGCAGGCTAATTCGAGTAAGGACCTCAGTGTCTGGTACCTTATCCTGTCAGGTGATCCTCATAGTCTTCCTAAGACAGTTCAAATGAAAGAAATTCAGTTCCTGGCATGGCGCTGGTAGACTGTCCATGTTTCACAGGCATACAACGAGGTCAGCACAATGGCTCTGTAGACCTTGAATTTCATAGTCAGTCTAATACCTCTTCTCTTCCATACTTTTCTTTGGAGTCTCCCAAACATTGAGCTAGCTCTGGCAATGTGTGCATCAACCTCATTTTCAATGTATACATCCCTGGAAAGTACACTACCAAGGTAAGTGAACTTATCCACAGCATTCAAAACTTCTCCATTTGTTGTAACCGATGGTACCACGTATGGATGGTGTGGTGGTGGCTGATGGAGCACCTGTGTTTTCTTGGTGTTAATTATTAGGCCAAAATTAGCTCAGGCAGCAGAAAATTGAGCCATGCTTTGTTGCATCTCAGCTTCAGAGGCTGCATTGAGTACATAATCATCTGCAAACAGAAAATCATGCACCAACACCTCCACTTTGGTCTTGGCTTGTAGCCTTTTCAAGTAGAAGAATTTACCATCAATGCAGTAGTTGACCTTGATGCTGTTTCCTCCTCACTGAAAGGAAGGAAGGAGGGAATCAATGAATTCAGGGAGCAAAATCACAAGCCTGGCACACAGGAATGATATACTGCAGTAGTGATGAGGGACCCATCCAAACATCTGTTGGAGCTCTCATTCTTCTTAAAGCAGAGCATCTACTAACTTCTTGACTTGTTTTAATGATAATTTTGTTCTTCAAAATATGGAGGAAGGAGAAATTCTATTTTTGTTCTTCTACTCACTAACAGGAAAGAACTGATAGCTGGGGTGAAAATGAGATATTGAAGGGAAGTGATGACTTCTTCTTAGGGTTTGTAACAGAGGAGAGGAAATCAGGCCTCGTGGGATGTGTACCCTAGATTTTTATGAGGGCAAATATCAAAGTATTCAGAAGGATATATGAGATTTTTCTGACTGAAATTCTGCAGCCCAGGAGGGATTAGAAACCCTCAAGAATGCAACTCTGAAAACATACACACAAAAAGCAACAATTCTGATAAGGAGGAAATGTGGGAGTTCTCTAACAAGATCAGTATGGACTCATAAAGAACTCACCAATCAACTTGATTTTAAAAGGACATGAGTATGTTGAATTTACGATATACTTAGAAAGAAAAGCAATTCAAGGTTTCATATGTAATCCTCTATTTATGTTCTACTATGTCAATGGAAATGTTCATTTTATTTGGGGTTTAAGTTCAGTACAATTTTTTTTAAGACATAGAAAATGGATGCAAGTATGGGTAACATAGGATGAATACAAAAATGTGGCAGGGTTCTATAAGAAAGGTGTCAAGGGTGCCACAGCTCAGAATAAGTTGAATTCAGCAAACTTCCAGTAAGGATGCCAAAGGACAACAAAATGGGATTTTTAAAGCTTTTTTGGGAAAGAAAGGATCCAAGAGGGGATACAACTGCTGTTTGGAAGGGACGGGATGATGATGGAAACAGATGCTGCTTAATTCTTGTTTTGTTTCTACTTTTTCTGTCAAGGGGAAATAGTTTAGACTGGAAAGGACAGGCATGAAAATGACAAATAGGGAGTTGATAATGGGTATAAAAGAAAATTGTAAGAGAGTGCCTATCAGACTGTGATAAACGGTAGTCACCTGACCCAGACAAACTATATCCTCAGGTACTGAAAAAGTCAGCTGATAGGGAAAGATCATGCAGAATATGTGAAATATTGCAAGAAAACTTTTAAATGGAAAAGGAAAAAAATGAGGGGAAGAGAATAGACTCTGCAAACTATAGGTCAGTGCATGTGACTTCAATTCCTGGCAATATTCTAGAAAATCCTTAAAGAGAGAATGGGTGAACATCTAAAATGAATGAATGACACAATAAGTAGGCCCTTAATAAGTGTTTATTGATTGCATGAAAAATATTTATTAAATATTGACTATGTGCCATACTCTGAGAATAAAATTTTTAAATGCCCTCAATGAGCTTATGTTCTAATAGGGGGGTACAACCCACATAGGGCAGTAGTGGCCAGGGAGGAGCATTTTTGTTGGGAAAGTTCCAGAAATGGTGAGAGGAACCATATGAGAAGAGACTGACACACCCTTTCCAACAGCAGTGGATTATTTCATTATGGTTTCAGCACTGGAAGGAGGTCTTGAGGGAGCCAAAAAGTGTGCTGGATAGCAGGTGGCCAGGAGGCAGCTCGGGAGGAAAGTAAATCCTGGCTGGAGCCAGCCTAGTTACAGTGAATCAGGTGAGGCAGACAGGAACCAATCACAGCAAAGAGACCTCTGATGGGAGTTTTTGAGCTACAGGGATTGAATCCCCCAGGGCGTGGTCTCTGGTCTCAGTAGAAAGGTGGTTGACAAGGAGAATACCAGAAAGTAAAGTTTGTGAGAAAAGGAAGCAATGATGATAAAAAGGGCATTAAAACTTGAGCCATAACAGGTCATGCTAGGATAACTCTATTTTCCTTTTTCTTTTTGACACTATCACTGAACAGGAAGATATGGAAAATGTTAAAACTTACCTAGATTTTAGCAAGTCAATTGATAAAGTTTATCATGATGTTCTTATGGAAAATATGAAAACATATGGGCTAGACAGGAGTACAATTAGATGGTTTCAGAACTGGTCAATTGTCCACAATAAGAGTGTCCCAATGTCATATTTGAAGGACTCCAAAGGAGTACCCAAGAACTGGTGTTTCATCATGTGCTGTTTAATATATTTTTATTAGTGAATTAGATAAAGGCACAAATGACATGCATAGCAAATTTGCTGATGACTTAAGGTTGGAGGCTAACACATTGGAAGACAGAATCAGGATCCAAAACTGTCTTGACAAGTGTGAACATTGGACTGAATCTAATAAGATGGACTTGAATAGGAATCAGCAGAGTCTTAGACTGGGGTGCGGAAAATCAATTTCACAAGTCCAAAGAGGGGAAGTCATAGTTACATAGCAGTTTGTCCAAAAAAATATCCTACGGCTTTATTGGATAGCAAGTTCAATAAAAGTCAACAAAGGTCCTCACACCTGAAATTCCACCTCTCATTTTTATGTCTTTGTATTGACTGTCCTTCACTCCAGTAACATGTTCTCCTCTGCTTCTTAGAATCTGTAGACCCCTTCAAAGCTCAGCTCAAGGGCCTCTGTGTGCAGCCTTTCCAGATGTCCCTATCTGTTACTACCTCCCCGCCCCCCCCCCCCCACGTCCCTCCCCACACATCCCTAATTACTAGGGTGTGCTGGAGCCACTTCAGACCAGCTCATGAGAGTCAGTTGTTAAATTTTTCACTCTAGAAAAATTGGCAAATGCTACAAGTTAGGGCTTGATTTTCTCATGTGTGTGTGCGTGTGTGTGTGTGTGTGTGTGTGAGAGAGAGAGAGAGAGAGAGAGAGAGAGAGTGTGAGATTGTATATTAAGAAAATGATGGAGAAAATGTTAATAATACAAATTAAATTTAAAAGTGTGTCATGTGTACATGATTTTCAGTCAGTTATTAAACATTTACAAGCCCATTCCTGCTTATTTATATATATATAAACTGTGTATATATGTATATATTATATATATGTACATACATATGTATACACACACATATAGTGTATATATGTGTACATATAGGGTATGTATATATGTATGTGGGTATGTGTATATATATATACATATATATGTATGTATGTGTGGCAATAAAGCGAGAGAGAGCGAATGTGTGTGTGTGTGTGTGTGTGTGTGTGTGTGTGTGTGTCTTATTACCCTTCATAGGAAGTCAGCCCCTTTAAGGCAGAATGTGTTTCATTTTTGTCTTTCTGTTCATAGTACCTGGCACATAGTAAGTGTTAACTAAATGCATTTCAATTGATTACCAGTGTGACATGGTGCCACTGATGCAATAATGAGCTATGTTCAGAGAAGCACAGCTTCCAGGAAGAAGGTGATGATTCCACTGTACCTTGATGTGGTTAGACTACACCTGGAGAATTGTGTTCTGTTCTTGATACTACATTTTGGGAAGGGTATTCATAAACTGGAGAACATCCAGAGAAGAGTGGACATAATGATAAAAAAAAAAAAAAAGGTAAAAATGGTAAAAAAGAAAAAATGGGGGGAGCAGCTAGGTGGCATAGTGGGTAGAGTGCTAGCCCTGGCATCAGAAGGACCTGAGTTCAAATCCGGCATCAGACAATTACTAGTTGTGTGACCCTGGGCAAGTCACTCAACCCCTGTTGCCTACAAAGCAAAAGGAAAACAAACAAAATTAAATCCCTCTCAGAAACTACAGATATTCAGCCTAGACAAATGAGAGTCAGGGGGCATAGTAGTTATCCATAAGTATTTGAATGGCTGTCATACGAGGGAGGAATTAGAATTATTCTGTTTTGCTATGGAGGACAGAACTATGAGAAATGGGTAGAAGTTACAGAGAGACAGATTTAGTTGTCAGGAAAAGATACAGAACAGGAAGAGTCGTCCAAAAACAGAATGATTGACCTTGAAAGGTAGTAGGTTCACCCTCACTGGAGGGAAGTGGTACCGTGGACAGAGCTCTGGGTCTAGAGTCAGGAAGACCTGAGCTCAAATCAGGCCTTAGACATTTACTAACTGTAAATGGGGCAAGTCACTAATTCTGTTTACCTTAGTTTCCTCATCTGTAAACTGAGCTAGAGAAGGAAATAGCAAGCCACTCTAGTATCTTTGCCAAGAAACTCCCCCCCCCCCCAAAAGGGGTCACAAAGGATTAAACAACAGCAACAACTTCAGGTAAACCCCAGAGGACCACATATTGAATGTGCTAGAGTAGGGATTCTTTTTTACTGTGTAAGCTGCATAAGACAAATGCTGAGGTTCTTTTCAACTCTGAATTTTTATGATTCTAGGAAAAGTAGGTTGGGGTCAAATCTTAGAGGACTTTGAAATAAGATGGTTTCTTTTTTTATCTTTTCTCAAGAAGTCAATGTCACCACTAAGGGATTTTTAGCATTATTAAGACTATGCCTTAGGAAAATTAATCTAGCAGCTTTGATGGATTAGAGTTTGGGGAGATATAAGATGAGGAGATGTATTGGGAGGCTATTATAAGTCCAGAGGATAAACACCGAGGCTGTGAACTTGGGGATGGTGATCTTAAGAATAGGAAGGAGGAGGTGGGTGGAAAAGGCACTATGGAGAGAAAATGAGTAGGACTTAGCAACTGACTCATAGGAAGAGGAAGTCAAAAGGTTTCAAGTTTTCAAGGCCAGTCGTGTTCAAAGGTAAAAGAAATAAGAAAGTGAGGAGGAGTGGGGGGAGGGGGGCGATGAGAAGGTTGGTTTTGATCGTGTTGAATCTGAGGGGCTAAAAGCTTTTTCCATTGGCATAGCTAGTATTAATATGGTGCTTAAAGGTCTGCAAATCACCTTACATGTTTTCTCATTTTCTGATGTTATCATGAGAGGGGGTTATCATCGTACCTGTTTTACTGATAAGGAAACTGAGGTTCACAGAGGTTAAGTGACCACTATTAATTGCCTAAGGTAGGATTTGCCAGGTTTCTCACCTAATTTAGTGTTCTGGCCATTGTTCCTAAAGGAAAAGTGAAAACTGCCCTTCCTAAGTTAGAGAACCAAGCACTAGGCCCGGAAGATCTCATCTTCATCAAAGCTACTGCCTGAGATTGAGTACTTAGGGATTGCCATTTAGCTAGCCACTTGTTGTTCTACCCCACCCCACCCCACCCCACCCCCCACTCAATCAAACCAAGCAAAGAAAGCTCCTTCATTCTAGGTTCTCTTGCTTCTCTAGAACCCCCTTGGGATGATTCAAGTTGCATTGTAATAAGAATTCACCTTCTAGCTCCATTGATATCTAGTCCCATATCCCTTTTTTGAGACTTAAATGCAACTCAGCCCCAACCCTGACTTGACTTTGAAATCATATCCTGAGACTGGAAATGAGGAGTCATTTCCCCCAAACTGATAGTCTTTTCTTCCTGATGAAATCATTTGCCTTTTCTGAGACTTCTATTGGACACTGCTCTAACCCTGACTTGACTTTGAAACCTTATATAGGGGCTGGAAGTGTGGAACTATGCCCCCAAATTGATAGCCTGCTCCCCGTCAACATCTGTACTGTTGGAGCAACTCTGATGGTGAGGCTTGACATAAGAAGAAACCCAATTATAGGCAGCAATAATCTCCTTTCATTTTTAAAAGGAAATTTCCCCAAATGGGTTTATTTGTATTTAGAGGTTGGTTCTTGTGTAGTGCATGATTTATATGCCCATTAAGTGATTCAGCTGCAAAAAATAGATGCCCCAACTGGCACCTTCACCTCTGAGATTCTGCATTTCTAAAAAGTACTTTTTTGTTCCTTCAATATTGTGTAAACTTTCCCCAGCCTGCCTCCCTCCCTCCTCACCCAGTTGTGCTTTTATATTTGCTGGATTGCAACATCATTTGCCTGAGGTAATGGTTTAGAATATCTAGATTCCTTGTAACCAGAGGTTCAGATCCTAGTAATGCTGACTCAGAAAGTAACTGAAGTTGAAAATGATAAAAGATTCAATTTAAAAGAAAGAGAAGGAAGAAAGGAAAGGGCTTGGGACATCTTATAGACAATTAAGACATTAAAAGGGGCTTCCTTTGATATCCATTCAAGTATCTATGAAATATGAGATAAGATATCCAATGCCTCATTATGGTATGAGGTGACTGACTCTGGGTTTTCCAAAACTCTGTCAGTAAAAAACAAGCTCTGGCAAGTCCTCCCAAGCTTGAAAAACCTCACATATGGGTCCTGGTGACAGATTGTGTGTTTATAGTTGGAGAGCCAGCCTAGCTAAATTTGGAAAGGCTCATCACAAAAAGGCTGCTTTGTTGTTGTTCGTTTGTTTCAGTCGTGTCTGACTCTTCATGACCTCATCTGGGGTTTTCTTAGCAAAGATGCTGGAGTGGTTTGCCATTTTCTTTTCCAGCTCATTTGACAGGTGAGGAAACTGAGGCAAACAGGGTTAAGTGACTTGACCAAGATCATACAACTAGTAAGCATCTAAGGTCTTCATGACTCCAGGCCCCGTGCTCTATACATTTCACTATGTAGCTGCATCTAAAAGTCTGGCTACCAAGTGATCAAATGTTTAACCACTGAAACTCACTGGCAGAGAAAGTTATGCAGATAAAAATCATGAATCCTTGAAGCATTAAAATTAATGAATGTAGGATGTTTGACCACCACATATGAAAGATAGATTTATTATTTGTGACTAGCACTTCTAGAAACTGACTGCCCATCATACCAACTTGTGGGATAATTATTACTGGACCATGAGATTCCAGAGATTTCTGTCTCCTGACTCTACTGGCTTCTTTCAAGACAGCTCAAATCCCTTCCATAATGAGCATCTCCTGATCTTCCTTAACCTTAGTGTCCTCCTTCTGTTGCTTATCTCCAGTGTATACGGTATATATCTTGTTTGTATATAGCTGTTTGCATACTGACTCTACCATTATATCATCAGCTTCTTGAGAACTGGGACTGTTTTTGTACTTTTCTTTTTTTTTTTTTTTTTTGGCAGAGGGTAATTCCCAGGGCTTAGCACTATACCTGGCACATTGTAAGCACTGAACAAATACTTGTTCACTGACTGACTTACCTGTAGGTAAGGACAAACTCTTTATTATTTATCTTTCCAACCCCCATGGCACCTAGCCTAGTGCCTTGGACATAAATGTTTGTTAAATGAATGTTGAATGAAGACATACAAGAAAAAATGTGCAAAATGTACAAAAAAATGGGAAAATATGTAGAGATTATAGTAAGTGCTGAATAATATTCTTTAAAACAATGAATTGGAAAAATGCTTTGGGACTGTCCAAGAAAAGCCCAAACAATCACATATTCCCTTTTGACTTCTAGCTAAAAAAAAAAAGTTGCCTGAAACAAAAGGCTCCAAGTACTAACTGAAGATGTTCTACCAGTTTCATATCTGCGTTGCCACTGACAACAACAGAAATGAAGAGCAGGTAGGCTTTCCCTAATTTACCCACCTTCCATTGCTTGATTGAAGTTAGTTATCCCACTCTCACATCTGTCTTTCTCCTCTCCTCTCTCACTTCCATTCAATATGCATGTATTTAATGCCTGCTACGTGTTAGTCACTGTGTAGGACATAAAAATGAGTGAGACAGTTTGTGTCCTCAAGAAATTGATGGTTAAGGAGAAGAGGGATGACATTGCTGTACAAGCAGCTCTAATATGAGGCAGGCCGGAAGTGCCATTAAAGAGAGTTACTGAGAGAAAGGGGAGAGAGAGAGAGACAGAGAGAGACAGAGACAGAGAGAGGAAAGAGACAAAGACACAGACAGAGAGAGAAACAGAGAGACAGAGAGAGAGGCAGAGAGACAGAGACAGAGAGACAGAGAGAGAGAGAGACAAAGACACAGACAGAGAGAGACAGACAGAGAACTCATATATGGTTGTGGGAAATCAAGAAAAGCTTCTAAAAGGAGGTAACAGGTTACTTGAATATTTAAGAAGAGGAAGTTTTGACAGGCAGAGATAGTGAGAATATATGCCAGATGGAGAGGATGACATGACTCAAAGCCAGAAAGACATAGGACCTTTACAGACAAAGAGGGTAGTCTAACTTGACAGGAACACACAGTAGTATAGGCAGGGGCACCGTGGGAGATAAAGAGGTTGTGGTGGATGGTTGCCCAAGGAGTTAAAACTTTACTGGTAGGCAATAGGGAGCTACTGAAGGCTTTTTAGTCATGGATTGACATGATCAGAGCAATTCGCTACAAAGATTTATCTGACAGCAGTATGTAAAATGAATTAAAAAGGAGGAAACACCAGAGGTTAGAGACCAGTTAGGAGACATAACAAGGGCCTTTTACACTAAGGCGGTGGTTTTGAGGATTGAGAAGAATTGCTTTGTTTTTGCATAATTTTTACGTAGAATTTTTATATTTTTTACATATTTATACTTCTATCTATATGTTCATATTTATATTGTATGTATTTATATATTTTATAAATAAATTTTTGCTGTTGTATTTTAGCTTTTTTAACATCCCTATAATTTCCCCTAGTATCTCTTCCCTTGCCAGGGAACCATTTCCTATAACAAACAATATTCTGTTAAAGAGAGAAAAAGGAAGAGAAAAGAATCAGTATAACTGATTAATACATCGAAAAAGTCTGAAAATAATGTGCAATGTAAAATACTTGAGGGCCTCTCTTGTCTGCAGTGAGGTGGGATGGGAATGCTTCCCACAGCTTTTGTTTAAAGACATGTTTGGTCTTTCTAATTTTGCAACATTCATTTTGATTTTGTGCTTGTGTGTGGTTTTTTTTTTCTGTTTTCGTTGTTGTAATCATTGTATGCATTGTTGCCCTGACTCTGCTCACTTTAAGCTGCATCAGTTCACATAGATATTTCCATCCTTTTTTTTGTGATAATCACATTTACCATTTTTTATGGTTCTATAATATTCCATTACCTTCATTTACTATAATTTGTTTAGCCATTCCCCAACTGAAGGACATTTACTTTGTTTCCATTTCTTTGTTATCACAAAAAGTATTATTATAAATATTTTGGTGTGTATCTTTCTTTTTATCAATAACCTCCTTGAGGTATTAGCCTACTAATGGAATCTCTCAGTTAAAGAGTATGAACATTTTAGTCAATTTCCCCCATAATTCCATATTTTTTCCAAAAATGATTTGTAGTTCCACCAACAACACACTAGCCCTTTTCATAGCCCTTCCAATACTGATATTCCCATCCTTTGTCATCTTTGCCAGTTTGCAGGGTATGATATCTTATTTTGATTTGTATTTCTATTACTATATATTAACATATAATATATTAATATATATTATATTGTTAACATTATTATTAATAGATTGTAATTCTTTTGAGAACTGTTTGTTCGCATCTTTTGACCACATGATTTTCTATTAAAAATTCTCATCATCCCGTATCTTTTCCACATTCCACATGTAGTTTATATTCTAGAGTGACCACAAAGAAATGATCATTTCTTCCAAGAAAAAGGGACACCTTCTCCCTTTGACTAATATATAATAGCCCTTATTGATGGATGATGATTGCTATCCTGATACATGACAATGGCCAGAAAAAAATGATTTTCCAAAGTGAACTCACGTAAACTATGTCCTTTGGTTATAATAGGATGTATATGAAATGCCCTCCATGTAAAGGAAAAGGGAAAATCAACGTGATAGAACAATTAGCCCTTGAGAAATCACTTAATCTATAACTGCTCAATTTCCTTATCTGTAACATGAAGGAGTGAAGGAGGGAAGGGAACAAGTATCTATTAAGTGACTACTCTGTGCCAAGCATTGTGCTAAATGCTTTATAAATAATATCTCATGTGATCCTCACAACATCACTGGAAGATCAGAGTTAATATTAAGACCATTTAATAAATGAGGTTAAATTGCCCAGGGTCACACAGCTATTAAGCATCTGAGGTCACATTTGAATTCAGATCTTCCTGACTCTGGGATTAGATGATCTTTAAGGTTCCTTCCAGCCCTAAGACCTTATTTACAAAAATAAAAATCAAAGTATATGTTTCCCAATTTACTCTTTTTTTTCCACTGCTTTATTCAAGTCTTGGCTTTTCATTGACATAACTTTGTTCCTTTTATTACTCTTTCTCTTTGATTCTATCCAAAAAAAATATTTAATCTCTATTATCCACAAGATTCTGTGCAAGGTACTTAACAAATGTTAGTGGTGGCAGATTTTTATTTCCTATTTCCTATTCTTCTCCCTCTTCCTTTCCCCTTCCCCACCCCCACCTCTTATCATATAATAACATATAGAGGGGTATAGTGAGAGATATGGAGGATGAATTGTAGTCTTTACTGGCGTAGCCCTTTCATGGTGATGGCTGTGAGGGTCAGAGTAGAGGATGGAGGATCTAAATAGGGGTCACTGCTGGGAGAGGCATCTAGCTCCCCTCTAGAACACAGTTAGGGGGAAGGAGGAGGTTGATGCCAAAGGGAAACACTTATGTACTGGGGAAGAAAATAGGGGGTAATTGTGAGCTTTCAATGTTTGTAAGCTTTTACATTTCTGTGGGGAAAAGGTGTCATGGGAAATACATTTCAACCTTCTTCCACTCCTTCCTCATGCCCACCCATAGTCAATGTAGGAGCATAATGGGTGATGGGCAAATGTGAAAATTAGACTCATGATAATTTTTCAGGGAGATAGGATGCTAGTGTCTGTGAGCCGTACTATACTTTCCATCTAGACAAATTGGTTTTTAGACTTAGGTCAAAATAATAGCATTTTAGTTGTTTCTTCTAGCACATGCTTTCTAGGCTAAATACTTCCTAGTCTTCCTAGAACTTCCAATTTTATATAATTTATGCATACATAAATAGATTTACAAGTCATATATGCTATTGAAAAGACTTCTTTAAAATTTCTTTTAAATAATAGTGAATGCAGAGAGGCACCATGGTATACTGGGAAGAGTGCTGGCAGAGGACCTGGGTTTAAATTCTGAATCTACCACTTACTACCAGTGTGACCTTGAATAGGTCACTTAACCTTCATTTCCTTCTCTGTAAAATGAAGAGGTTGAATTAAATGATTTCTAAGATTACTTCCAGTTCTAAATCTATGGTCAATTTGGATGTGCTGGGGTGTCCGACAACCATACTCTGCTGGAAAACTTTGTCTACCCTCTGTGATTTAATTGGTTTGGGCACTCTCTGCTCTAACGCACGTATATATAATTTAGTTGATGAGGGTTGCCTGCAGCTCAGAGAGACTGACTCACCCATGGCCATAGAATCATCTAGAGTTGGAAGGAGATGAAGATACCAAATAACTCAAACCCCCTTTCTTATTGAGGAAACTGAGGTTCAAAGAGTTTGTTAAAGGACTTGCCCCAGATCATTCAGGTATTGTGAGAGAACCAGGATTTGACTGATTCCAAAGTCAAGGCCTCTTTCAAAATACTTCCCTGCTTCTTTCCTTATGATCTGGTTCATTGATGTTCACTTTAACATCAATTATTCAGGGCCTCTCTATGTGTTCATGCTATGGTTCTCATTCCTAAGTTCCTGTATCACAATACCAGAATGTTATTGTGATTGTCTGCAAATGTTTCTGGTTTAAGCTCCCTACTCCAGTGGTCAGAGGAGGGACCCTAGGTCTTCCTGGCTGAAGGGGCCATGCTTTATCTACCAACTAAGCCATACTGCCTTTCTGATAAGTTTGTAACTCAGTTAATGTTTTCTCTTATTGTCCTTTCTTTCCTATATCTAATGTCTACAGTTTGTAAGGTCTTACTACCCAAATTTCTGACACTTTTCTCTGCATCCCTATTTATGTAAAGTTGACATGTGATGACCCCATGGAAGCCTTGCTTCATATTGGCCAAGAAAAGTGATAGGAACTAGGCTGGTTGATTTCACTGATTTAGGGAACTCCCAGATATGCCTTACTCCCTCTATCAATGCAGGTCAGTCCCTTCTCTCTCTCACTCTCTCTCTCTCTCTCTCTCTCTCTCTCTCTCTCCCTCCCTCACCCAGTGGGTTGGAACTTACAGTACCTGGCACATACTAGGCACTTAATAAATGATTATTTGTCTCCAAGAGAAGCCTGAAGCAAAGAGAGGCTGTGATTAGCCCAGGGTCACATAGCCAGTATGTGACAAACACCAGACTTGAATCCAAGCCTTCCTTGATCTAAGGCCAGCTCTATACATTATTTACCATGTTGCTTCTCAGTCAAGAATTTACTTTTAAAATGCAGATGATTTTTGGAATCCAGGTGTTTCAAGTTTGAAAATGCAATCTAGAGGACATTTGTACTAAGGCAGGCAAGACTTCCAATAGGTAGATGTGCTAGATGTGGTTAGGTCTAAATTTCTAGTGAAATGGAGGTGACAACTGAATTTTGAGCAGGGATGAATTGGTTGTGAGTTATCCTGCCTGTGATTTAGCTGAATTATTCTCCCTTCCCCAGTGTTTCATAGAAGTAATTTCCTGTCTAAAATGAAAAGAAAGTCACATGTTTAGAAATGCTGAGTTACATGGAAAGAATGCAAAATGCCCCAAATTAGGAAAGAGAATGTTGTTTCATGTAGACAGTGTTTTTTATTATGTTTGAAAGGTCCTGTAGAAGAGAAAGGAAAGAGAATCAATGGTGTTGCTGCTGTGGCCCCAGTCTGTGAAGACTGGAAGTTGTTATCAGGTCTATGTGGGGGGATATGAGACCCGGACCTCACCAGATGTTCAATAATTCAACCCTCACCTCTCCTAGCCTGCAGTAAATTTCAGGTCTACATCCCTAAATGTAGTTGGATCAAACCCTCAGAAGACCACATCTCACTGCCAATTTTCCATAACAGACTCCCAAAAAAATGTATGATGAGTGGAGGTAAATAGTGGTCTCTGAAGGCCCTAGAAGCAACAAACCTGATGCAGTCTTCAAGCAGGAAGACATAAAACAGAAAGAAGAATTTCCAAAAGGAGGTGATTGAGCTGTGTAGTTGATCAATCATCTGATAGCAGAACAGCCACAAATCTCTCCAAGGATGCAGAGTCTATAGGTCTAAGAAGCAAAAGACTCAAGTTCTATTCCTGACTTAAGTCACTCTCTTATCTCAGCCAAACCACTTAGGCAGTCTGTGCTTCTACTGTGTCATCTGTAAAATGGGAATAATTTCATCTACTCTGCCCCATCACTGGATGAAGGTCAAAAGAGACAATGTAGTCAAAGACCTTTAAAAGCTATGTAGTGCTATAGATACACAAGGTTCAAATCCAGCCTCAGAATTGCTATCTATATGACCATGGGCAAGTCATTTAACTTGAGTGGGCCTGAGTTTCCTATCTGTAAAGTGGGAAAAATAATAGCACTTACCTCCCAGTTTTGTTTTGAGGATAAAAGTGTATTTGTAAAGAAAGGATTTTGCAAGTCTTAGGGTGCTATATAAATATTAGCCACTCATCACAGAAAATGTCTCATACATTTAAGAAAACTATTTTCATAGGAAAAGGATTCTCAAGTGTCCCTTTGTTGAACTTAGAGTAATCACTAGAAGTTGCAGGTTTTTGCTTAATATGCAGCCAAGGCTTCTAACAATTAGAGGGTGTCTACACGTCTAATGAGCAGACTCGATATGGAGTGGGTTCCTCTTTAATTAAGGGAAGGCTGATTGACCTGTGGTTGGCGATGTTGTAGAAGGAATTCCCATGCAGCCTTGAGTTGCCTTGGATGGTATCTGAGGTCCCTTTCAGTTCTTCTCTTTTGTGATTTTCTTTTCTCAAAAGCAATTTCTGAACAAGAACATTGAATAAGGAGAAAGGTCTAACTAATGGTGATGGTAGCAGCAGACTCACCAGTGGGACCCTTGGCTTCAATACTTTGAACTTTTTGTTTTGAGCTTAGCCCCAAACGTCTGTGACTGCCTCACTAGGTTTTCCAATAAGCCAGCCTTCATCTCTTCCAGGCATTTCATTTTTTCCCTCCAGGGTATCTGCCAAATGACAGTTGATAACAATGATACTTACTGACTCTTACTATCTATCATTCCTTAGTAATGAGATTTCCCTAGGAATTCTCCCTAGGAAAATTCCCATTCACATGGGAATACCCCAAGTTCTGGGACTCCCTGCTACCAAGGGAACCTTCACACCCAATTCATCTGTCACCTCCTGTTCTGCATCAAGTCATCAAATTGAGCCAAGACCATCATTAGAGTGAAGCTGGTGTCTGGAGCATATGTCATCTCTTCAGGGACTTGGATTGTAGCCAGTCTGATATCTTAGAAGATGATGGAGAGAGGGAGAGAGGCCAAACAAGGCACTAAATCCTCTCCTCTATCCCAAACTTTTATCATTTTAATTTTTGCACAGATCTAAGAATGCTTGATAATTTTCATGTTAGAGATGTAGAATTAAATGTGGATCCAACAGGAACCCAGGCTCAGATTGTTGGCCACCTACTCCAGGGAGAAGTAGCCATGAAAGTTTGTCTGTGTTCCTATAATTCCTTGTTACTTTCACTTCCCTACCATGTATTTCCAGATTTCATCTGAACTAGCTTTCATAATGGTTCCTATTGAGGATTGTGTTGGAGCTATGGAGTTACCATGATTGGTTTGTGTTTTTCACAAAACAGTGTTAATGTTGGAGGGACCTAGAGATTCCATCTGAACTTTCTTTTTGAAATGTTATTGTTCACTTTTGATTTTACATCACCTTTATTTCTGGATGTATCACTTTCCTCTATTACTACTCTCTATACTGCAGCCAAATTAGACTGTCCAACATAATATAGATGATAACATCATAGATCTGAGTTCAAATCCAGCCTCAGACTCTTACTAGCTATGTGACCCTGGGCAAGTTACTTAACTTCTGTCTAAATAGATATATAGATATGGATATGAGTTCTCCTGCCTCCACAATTTTGCTTTTCATTGACAGAATATCCACCCCACTCCCCATCTCTAAATGTTGAAATCTATCTTTCAAGATCAAAGTCAAATACCACTCCTCTATAAAATCTCCTCTGATATCTCTGGTTGGAAATTATCTTTCCTTCCTTTGACCTCTCAATACTTCATTAGTAGTTGTCTTATGTGGTTCATTGATAATTGTATGTTATTATAATTACAAGCTGCAGGAAGGAAGATTGCTTGTCTTCTCTTTGTATCTTTCTTTCTTTTGCACATGGTAGCATCTAATACATATTTATTAAATTTGTGGAACAAAGAAAGAAAGTAGGAGGTAGGAAGCTGTCAGTGGCAAACTCAACCCTAGAGCCAATTTGCTTCCATGCAGATTTCCAAGAAGAGTCCACCATCATGCACTGAATTATGCAGTTTCTGTACCTCAGCATCCATCTTGAACAACATGTAGTTTTAAAAAAAAATCCTTCTGCTTAATACCTGACAAGTAACAACCAGTCATTGCTTGGAGACCATCAATGAGGGGGAACCCATGATGTCCCAAGGCAGCCAACTGACAACTTTTGGATAACTCTAATTGGTACAAAACATCAAGCATACAATTCCTTCTTGTGACTTCTACCCGTTGCTTCTAATTCTACCTTCTGGGGCTAAGCAGATCAGATCTCATCCAGGTCATATTCAAAAATGCTTACTGATTGTATATGACAGCCCATCAAATATTTGAAGACAGCTATTGCATCTCCCCTAAATCTTCTCTTATCCAGGCTGAACATCCCTGGTTCCTTCCACTTATCCTTGTGTGGCATGAACTCAAGGCCTTTCCCCATTCAAGTTGCTCTTTTGTAGTTGCTCTCCAGCCTGTCAATGGCTTTTCCAATATGGCATCCAAAATGGAAAGCAATATTACTGAAGTAGCTTGATTGGGCAGGTTATAGTGGGATTATCATTTCATTATTCCTATATGAGATACTTCATTTAATAATAGTAATAGCTGGAACAAGTTGTGGTATATGATTGTGCTGTAAGAAATGACAAGTAGGATGATTTCAGAAAAACCTGGAAAGATTTACGTGAACTGATACAGAGTGAGGTGAGCAGAAACGAGACAACACTGCACACAGTAATAACAATATTGTAAAGATAATCAACTGTGAATGACTTAGCTGTTCTTAGAAATACAATGATCCAAGATAATTCCAAAGGACTCAGGATGAAAAATTCTATCCCTTCCAGAGGAAGAACAATGGAGTCTGAATACAGATCAAGGCATGTTGTTTTTCACTTTTTTTAACAGGTTTTTTTTTTTGGTCTATGGAAATGTGGAAATATGTGTTGCATGATTACACATGTATAACCTATATCAAATTGCTCAAAATCTCAGGGAGGGAGGAAGAGAGAGAATCTGAAACTCAATTTTTTAAAAAATGTTAAAAATTGTTTTCACAAGTAATTGGGAAAAAATAAAGATTATTAAGTAATAATTACTAGCATTTATATATCACTTCAAGATTTGCAATGTACTTCATAAATGTTATCTCATTTATCCATAAAACAATCCTGGGAGGCAGATTCTATTACTGTCCCCATTTTACTGATGGAGAGATAACTGAGGTAAATAGAGGTTAAGTGACTAGCCCAGGGTCACACAACTAGGAAAGTGTCTGAGGCTGGATTTGAACTCAGATCTTCCTGATGTCAGGTCCAGTGTGCTATCTACTTTCTTCATGCTACTATCACAGCATTGACTTCTGTGGAGCTTGCAGTCTCCTTAAAGCCCTGGATCATTTTCATTCTTACTATTACGTAGTCATGCTGCCAAATGTAAGACTTTATATTTATCCCTATTAAATTTAATCTTATTTGACTCAACCTCAAATTTTAGTCTATCATTGTATTTGAATTTTGCCTCAGTCAATCAGTGTGTTAGCTTGCTCTACCAGCTCTGTGTCGCTTCCAAATGAATGTATGAATACCATAGCTGATGGACCCCCATGTGCTGAGCAGAGTAGAGCACATCATGGCTGTTCTAAGAAATTTACTTGTAAATTTTGAAGCCATGGTATGGATTGGAACAACTGATCAGTTTTTCATAACAAGTCTTCTGTAAAGACAACGTGGGACACACACCAGTAGGCAAAGTCCTTCAGAAGCTGACTTTGATTGGCATGAAGTCCACACCTACAAATTATTTTGCTGCTTGGCTTCTGATAAGGGTGTTAATTTGTGAACGATTTGAGCTTCGAGAAAAAGGAATGACGAAAACTAGAAATGGGGGCTGGCCCCAAGAATGCAAATGGCATCACATACAGATAAACTTGTCATGGATTTCCTGTCTTCCACTGAATTTTTTTTTTAAATTAGTTTGAGCTGATGAACTGTAACATGTTGGAAGTAATTTGCTTTAGTAAGAAAAGGAGTGTTAATTTAAAAATATCAATACTGTTACCCTCCTGCCAGATTAATATATAAACAGGGTAAAGTGGTAGCTCCCAGGAGGATCTGGCAGTTTATTCTTTGATATCCTCCATCTAATTGACTGCTACAGCTCCAGATCAAGGGATCCTTTGTAATTACACACCCTCTTTCAGCCAACAATACCCTATGAAGAGAGAGAGAGAGCCAAAGCTAAATAAGGTTACCTCTTGAAACAGGGAAGAGGGGCAATAGGGAAAGGAACCACAGGACCCCCTATCTCATCCTCCATAACTTTTTGATTATTATTATTCATCACATTTTATCATTCATATTAAAAATGAAATCCTCCAATGCCCAGACTGCTACATATGGCAGCAACTTGTTTGCAAGGAATGCTGATAATGCTTCCAAACAAAACCACTTCCATATGTTCATAATTCACTTCCCCTTTGTGGCCTTGCCTTCTTTGACTTTAGAGCTAAAGTTGAATTTTCAAAGGATTTGCTGTGACAGGACGTGGATGGGGGCAGGCAGAATGGAAAAAAGGATTGTGGCCACAGGGGGATAAAGGAGACGGATGTTGTTTATTAAATAGAAGGGATCAAAGACTTCTAAATTGGAAAAACACTCAAAGGAATTGTCAATTGCCCACTTGACCTCTTGTTTTGCATCCTATTCAAAGTTAGCATTCAGGGAACATTTATGTGGGAGATGCAGAATGAAACAAAAAGAGAGATAAAGCATTAACATCCTGGATGCTTGGCAGCTGCTCCACTGACACCAGGATGGAGCCCAATAAACACAAGTTATATTGCAAAATAAAGCAATGTTTTGGAGAGTAGATGAAAAACCTGCCTCCAAAGAAACCTGATGAATCAGAGGAATTAGGTGGGTGTTCCGTAGGCATGTCACTGAATTCCAGACTGAAGCCAATGATGGGTTACCTCAAACTAGCTAGGGACTCAATGTAACTATCTGGATAATTGATTTTTTTAATTCCCCACATCATCCATTTTTAAGGACTGAGGTAATGAAACCAAGGACCTTGTAAGAGGTCGGTCCTGAGGGCCCCAGTCAGGTAGGAATGTCTGGATAGCCACTCTCCAAACTGATGGATGTATGGATGAGCCAGATTCTGCTAAAAGTGATAGAATCCTTTTCCCTCCCACTGTCCTGCAAACAGAGGCATTTGCTTTTGCAGTTTTCAACTAAACTGGCACTTGTAGGGCCTTCTCATGCTGTGTGAACAGAGTCTAGTAAATCAACACAACAGGGCAATATGACAGCACATGGAAACCTAGGACCAAGGAAAAGTGAACTCTGCATTTTTCCTTATTAGAAATGGGACTGTGATTCTGAAAGGGGAAAAAGCATGTTGACTCTGCAAATCAAACTATGAGTGCCTCATTGTTGTCATCTTTCTTTCCAAATATTCTTTCCAAGACTAAGAAGAATCCATGGTCATTATATTTTGAGGAGAGGGTGGGATATTCAATCACTTTATTCTGTTAGTGAAAGTGGTAAAACCCAAAATATTATAAATTATGGAAGTCTTGGCAATGTCATAGATGGTATTATTCAGCTATCATGACCTGCTAAAGATTGCAAAGTTGAGTTTAGGGCTAAATCTTAAGTCACTTAGTTCTCCCTTCAGCAATACTATAAGCAAAATCATCTAAGGCAGTAGTTATTTTGTATTTTATTATATTTTAAAATAGATTTATATGCTAAATATGCTTGTAATATATACATAGATTATACACAAGTATAATATATTCATTCACTCATATATTTAAGGCTTCCATATTGATCACCATTCACAGGTAAAACCTCAAAATCTTTACAACTTATTTTTCGCTCTGCTAAATGCCATCAAATTAACCCTTACCATTCTTGACTCTGCCCTTATTTTGTATCTCCATCACCAGAAGCTGTCCCTAAAGCAAAGCTCTTTAAGGGGTTGTTCTGACTAAGAATTTGTTCACCTGTCTACATTTTTATTCAGGTGAAGATTAAAATGATCAAGGGCAGTGTTTAAGGAGAAAATAAGTCACAAAATACAACATATTGGTTTGGAAGAGGATAGGGATAAGCCATATAAGCAATGATGGAAAACTGAGTCTTCCAGGCATTGTCATAGTGTTTTATTCCCTCACTGTTCAGGTCTTTGTTCTGCTGTTGACAATGTTCCTCTATACGAAGTATAAAGTCTTCTTTGGCATCACCATCCATTCCCTTCTCTTTCCTCAACCCAAATCTATCGACTTTGCTCTGCCATTGATGAGGTTTCCTTAACAAATTATGAAATGGGAGTAAGGACGTAGTTACATCTTGCCTGACTGACACTATCTGGGGGAAGGGGTGGTTTCAAAATGAGGAATATGATAGATCAAATCCAGGAAGGAGATATACATTTCCCTTTTCCCCTACACTCCTTATTCTATCCAGAAGGACTTTATGGCAGAGCTGTACCATGTTTTGGAGGTTGGAAAGCCTGGAATATTTAAGAGTCCAACTGGCACCGGTACATCCTTAAGTCTCATTTTTGGGGCTCTTTTTGGCTCTGTGACTTTGAGCAGAAGTAGCAACAATAAGCCCATCTTCTTGATACAGGAATTGCCCCACCAAATCACTTGGAAGAAACTCCACCTCCCATAGGTACTAGCAAGGAGGCTCCAGGTACCTCAAAGCCTACTGGAGAGCCTGAACGAATTGCCCAGTTTGTGCAAAAGAAAGAAAAAAAGGATATGATAGACAGATTGAGGGATGAACGAATCAAGAGGAAAAAGTGAGAGGAGCGTCTCCAATAGATATGCCACCATGCAAGAAGAAGAGGTGGAGTTCCTGTTACACCTCAGCAAGGGGATGCTAGCAGCACCAGGGAATGGACTGCCAGAGGAAGAACTTGGCAGGGAAGAAGAGCTGGTTCTGGCTGAATATGAGAGTAATGAGAAGAAAAAAATAGTCAGTGGAGCTCTTGGAGAGGATGATGAAGACCTGGAAGAGGAACTTGTAACCAAGATTTATTACTGCAGTCAAACACACTCTCAGCTGATGCAATTTGTGCAGGAGGAACAGAAGAGCCCCTTTGGGAAAGAAACGCGACTTATCTCCCTTGGTTCACGGCAGAATCTTTGTGCGAATGAAGAAGTAAAATGCCTGGGGTCAGTCCACCTCATCAATGACCTCTGTCTGGAGATGCAGAAAAACAAGCATGAGAAGAAAAATAATGAAGAGGAAGAAAAGGAAAACGGAGACTCATGCTTCCTGCCCCTGCTACAAGGACAAGCAGATGCAGTTTCTTCGTGATGAGGTTCTCACAGAAGTCAAAGACATTGAGCAGCTAGTGGCCCCAGTGAAGGAGGCTCATGTCTACCCCTACTATGGAAGCCTGTTTTGCCATTCCTTCAGCCCAGCTGGTGTTTCTCCCTTACCAAATGCTACTGCATGCAGCTACCCATCATGCTGCTGGCAATTAAACTTCAGGGACCAGTGGTAATTATTGAGGAAGCCTGATTGATTCTATCACAGTGTGGAAGTTAGTGGTTCCTAGCTTTGTCAGGCTCACTCCCAGCTGTCCCAATACATGGAGCAATACAGGAAACTTTTGTAGGCTAAGAACTTGATGTACATCAAATCAATTTTGTATTTGCTGGAGAAATCTGTGACTGTTTTGGGTTGAAAATGTAAAACAGAATCCCAACACTCAAAACCTCTTTCAAACAGGAACTGAGCTGAAGTCTATTAATGACTTCTTATTTCAGAGCCAGATTGACCATATCAACCTATTCAAGGGACAGTGGTATTTTAAGAAGAGTATGGTCAGCAGAAAGCTGTTTGGGTTCACCAAAGAATATGGTGTTGTGTCTATCCTTCTGCCTTCTAAAGAGCAATCCAAGTTGGCTGGTTTCCAACACTTCTTGCAGAACCTTAAGCCTGGAACTGGAGCAGCTCCATCATCTCCTTCTGGAGAGGATGAGAGCAGACCCCCATGGCTTGGTTCTCCATTGATGCAGATTGAAAGGTTCCTTGTAGCTCTTACCACTGCCAATCAAGATGGCAGGATAATTGTGAGACAACAAGGCAGCCTCAGTCAGAGCAGCCTCCAATTTCTACTCCTGAATCCCTCAGTGCACTTTGCCCATGTGGTAAAGGAATGTTAGGCAGTGATCATTGCTGGGGGTACCATGCAACTGATGGCTGATTTTTGGGAACAGTTGCTGGAATGTGCTGGGGTTGGAACAGAGGGTGTGGTTGAGTTTTCCTGTGACCATGTAATCCCACCAGTCAATATTCTACCCATTGTCCTTTGCAGTGGCCCCTCTAATCAGCATTTGGAATTCATCTGTCAGAAGAAAGAACTGATGAACGAATGATGAATGAAATTGGCCACATCTTCTGCAGCCTATGTAATGTGGTCCCTGGGGGTGTGGTCTACTTTTCCCCCCTCCTGTGAGTACCTGCACAAGGTACAGGCACACTGGGAGCAGAGTGGTCTGCTGACTCATCTGGCAGGAAAGAAAAAAATATTTCAGGAGCCTAACAGAGCAAACCAGGTGGAACAGGTGCTGACTGAATGCTCCAGGTGCATTAAGCTATGCAGTCAAGTGAAAGGTATGATGACTGGGGCCCTTCTCCTTTATATAGTTGGAGGGAATATGAGTGAAGGGATCAACTTCTCTGATGACTTAGGATGGTGTGTGGTTATGGTGGGCATGCCCTACACCAATATCAAATCCCTAGAGCTGCAAGAGAAGATGGCATACCTGGATCAGACCCTTCCCAATAGCCCAGGGAAATCCTTGATTGAAAACTTGTGTATGAAAGCTGTCAATCAATCTATAGGACAGGCCATTCAGTATAACCTGGACTTTGCCAGCATCCTGCTCCTGGACCAGCGTTATTCTTATCCATCCATTCTGGCCAAACTGCCTAGCTGGATCCGAGACCAGGTAGAAACAAAGCCACATTTGGGCCAACCTTTGCTGCTTTGTGGAAATTTCACCAGGAGAAATCTGACCCTTCGTCAGATGAACATCACTCCTACTACATGCCTAAACCTGCTACATTCAACAGCACTTCTATAGGAGTTGTGGCCACAAAGATGACAAAATACAGATGGATAAGGGTGAGATCTAACCCCAGCTCTTTCTGTCCTGTGCCCTGGTGTGAGGACTGAAGGAGCCAGTTTCATGTTGGTGAAAAAGATTTGGACAGCAAGACTTCCCGGACTTACCTTGACGGTTGAAGTTAGAAGAAAAGCTAGAATTTGGAGCAGATTATGAATTGATGGGTGGTGGGTTAGGGTATTGTAGGTTTTGTGTTGCATTTCTAGGCTGGATCTGTCCTCAGATGAGATGGACAGAGAGAAGTTATTGCATGAGAAAGATGTGGGTTGAATTAATTTTAGTAAAAGTAGAAAGAAAAATTTGCTATTATTTGGAAGAAGCTTTGGAGAATGGGAAAAAAAATAAATTATCAAATGCCTTTGATGAAGTTAACTCTTTGTCAAAGAATAAACTCAGCTTCCTCAGAGTACCTAGGCCAGACCTTAAGACCACACGTGGCTTTCTAGGTCCTCAAGTGCAGCCCTTTGAATCTAAACTTCATAGAACAAATTTCCTTAGTAAAAGGATTTGTGCTGTAAAATTTGGACTCAGTCAAAAGGCTGCACTTGAGCACCTATAAAGCCACATGTGGCCTTGAGGCAGAAGGTTCCCCATCCCTAGCCTAGCCCCATTAATATCATATTAATGATAATTGATAATTCCTGGGTAATTTATCCACCAGACCTTTAAGAGAGCAAAAACTGGGGGGAGACAGGGATAGAGGTAATTGGGTTATATGGAGACCAGACCTTGTCCTTCATTGGTATTCATACATATACAATGCAAGTTCAGAAGATCAAGGTTACACTCTCTTTTGACCTTAAGTGTAGTGTTTTGTCCTTGTGTGAAGGGATAGGATGGGAAGGGTGTTCTATTAGTGTGCAGAACATTTCCTTTGGAGATTGGTTAAGGTAATTAACATTCTGGCACCATGAATTCTTTTTCCTGTAAGGGATCCTATCCAGGGGAGTACTATAGGTGTGGGAGACCACATAACTCCTTTGGAGAGATGAAAATCCACCAGAGGGTGAGCCAAAGGTGTCTTGACTATTTGGGACAACTAGGTGGTAACAGTGGAAAGAGAGGTAGACATGGAATCAGGAAGATCCAAGTTTAAATCTGACTTCATTTGCTTATTTGCTGTATGACTCTGAACAAGCCCTTTAACTTCTGTCTGGCTCAGGTTCCTCATCCATAAAATAGGGATAATAATAGCACCTCCCTCCCAGAGTTGATTTGTAGTAGTAGTGGTAGCAGCAGTAGCAGCAGCAGCAGCAGCAGCAACAGCAGTAGTAGTAGCAGTTGCAGTAATGGTTTTATCAAAGGTTCAGTTCTGACCACAATCACAGTCACAGGCCTAGTAATTTCTGCTCTAATGCAGCCTTCTTCTTTGTGGATTCCCTACCACCATTACTGCTTCACTCAAGTCAGTTCATAACATTGTAACCAGACTTTTCTTCTCTTCTTATTGGTTTGCCCTTGTCATTTTTTTTCCAATGTTCTTGCCCACATCTCCTTTGAATGTTTAAAATTGTCCTCTTCTTACTGATGATGAGGAATGCTATTACACTCCACCTGATAGTAGTGGAAAACCCAATATAAAGAATGAAACCTGTTTTTAGACAAGGCCAAGGAATATTTGTTACAAACGTTTTTTTTCTTTCCCAAGTGAGGGGTAGATGGGAGGTAGGTTGTGAAATAAGAGCTTGTTAATTGAAAAAAAAGCTTAATTTTAAAAATCTCCCTTAGAATACATCCAAAAGCTTCATCCACTGCTTTTTTTTTAAAATAACTGAACAAACATTTATTGAGTGACTACTCTGTCCAAGGTACTAGGGTTACAAAGATGAAAAACAATGTTATCCCTGCCCTTAAGAAGCTTAAAGAGTAGAAGAGTGCAACTAATAACTCTGTGTTATGTAGGGGAAAGATTGTTAGAATTGAAGCCAGAGGAACTAGATTTAAATCCCAGCTCCAGTATTTATTACCTGTGTGATCTTGGGCAAGACAATCACACAATCTCTGGGCTTCAGTTCCCTCAATGGTAAAATGAAGGAATTTATCTAGGTGATCTCTATGGTTCCTTACAATCAACCAATCACATATTAGAACATACGTATAGGAGAAGTGTTGAAGTATAGCTTAGAAGGAGGAAAACACTCTGATTCAAAATTCCTTTTTATAAACTCCCTGAGCCCACCCCAGAATATTTCATTTCTCCTTCTCTAATGTCTCATGCATCCTGCCCTTTATTTCTTCCTGTCATATTACTCCCTATATTCCTTATATCTTTGGTTCATCCTACCCTGCCTCTAGGAATGTACCCTTCTTTCCTATTGTTGCCTAGGGTTACCAAAATCAAAACTAAAACCGAAAACCAGCCATTCACAGCACATGACAGTAAGAAGCAATTGGTCTGTGTAATTTTTTTAAAAAAATACAGCAAAATAAATAAAATATCACCTTCAAAAGAGGGATTAGATTAAATTTATTAGTTAATGTGCACTTATTAAGCACCTGTTATGTGCCACACAACATACAAGTTGTTGGAAGTACAAAAACAACATTGAACACTCTCTTAGGAGACTTACATTCTGTTCAGAGAGAAGAAAGAAAGAAGGAAGGAAGGAAAAGAAAGGGAAGGAAGGAAAGAAAGAAAAGAGAAAGAAAGAAAAAAGAAAGAGGAAGGAAGGAACAGAGGAAGGAAGGAGAGAGAGAATGAAGGAAGGAAAGAAGAAAAGAAAGAGAGAGAGAAAGAAGGAAAGAAAAAGGAAGGAAGGTGTTAGGGGAAGGAAGGATTCATTTTGTTTATCTGCTGGGGGCAAAATAAGATCACAAATTTATCTTTAGGCTAAGAACCCCTGCTTCAGATTAAGTTCCTAAAGATGCAGCATGGCACCAAATTTCATTTTCTAGGTTTAATGCCCAATATTATTCAAAGAATGATAATAAATACTGAATGAGATAGCCAGGTCCTAGAGAGAGACACTGAAAATCCACTAAAAAAATAACTAACATGAATGATAATGTGTGTCATGAGCTAAGGTTGGGGTAAGAGGCTAATGGAATATAATATTCTAAGGGAATAAGGGAAATGTGGTCTTTCCCATACTGCCTGGAATGCTGGTAAACATCACTTGCTTTAGCCCCTCTTTCTCTAGGGGGTTTAGTACTTTCTAGAAGTCTATTGAAATTTTAAAACAACTTGTGCAGCTGGATATTAGCTACTGGGAGAAGAAGAGACATATAGAAAGAGGTATATATGTTTATCTCTTTCCTCAGAAAGACTCACTGAGAGCCACTATATGGGGAACATACTGCTTGTATCCTAAGGCAGGAAAGAGGTGAAAGGAATTCATTAACTCTGACAAGAATAACACTTCTGTTGAAGGGGGAGGGGGGAGTTTCATGGTTGCTTATTTAGATCTTTTTTTATTCCAGTGAGGTGGATCCAGGAGGCAGATTAAAGATGGGACTGTGGCATATAAAAGTCTTGAGAGGCAAAGTTCCAGGTATTAAAAATCAATTGATTAGCTAAGCCCATAATAATCAATAAATTGGTGGTCAGTGATCTCTCTAAGTAATCAAAGACCCTCCAAGGAAGCATGGGGCCTATATAAATCCAGGTCTGTCTTCCCAACAGCAAATTACTGGGAGAAAAGCAACCCTGATTAGTAGACATTTGATGAGGAGATGGACTAAGAGTTCTCAGCCCCTCCTGCTGAGAATGTGGCCTTGTCATGATATTCAGCAACCTCCAGCAATCAGGGCAGAGGAAGTCATCTGATCCAGACCTCTCTGGCTTTTTTCTCCTTTGTGTTCTAGGTCACCCCAACTTTGATTGGAAGCCAAGGACACAAGAGTAATTTCTGAGTAGTGTGGACTTGCTCAAAGTAGCTTTTGTTTATGGGATAAATATAAAGGCCCAGACCAGGCCCTGGGAGGGGCTGGAGTGTGATCACATTCCTCAGCCAGTTCCTGCAAGTAATTTTTCCATGTGAGCTAAACTAAAAAATGGAGGCTTTAAACAGAGAAGGGAATATTACAAAATTAATATTAATAATCAAATGATATAGAATTAAAATTAATTTTGTTCACAGCTGAAAAGGTGTTGACTAGTCCCAAGACATATAGATCTGGAAGTCTCACATTAAGACACTACCATGAAGAAGCAACACAGGCAATAGCAGGAGCACAGGTAAGCTTCAGTGGATGACTGCTGAAAGTTTGAATGACAGTAAAGGTAAGGCAGAGTTTCACTGCATGACAGCTATGGAGGCAGGATGGAGCAGAAACAACATGGCGGCCTTAGCACCCTGCCAGTGAGATTTGGGAGGTGAGCCAACATCAGCACCTAGACTCAGTCAGTTGAAGGGAGACAGTGCTGATAACTCAGCACTGAAACTGAAATCCTTCCTCACCTTGGAGGTTTTCAGGAGTTTGTTGACTTCCCCATCACTATCTGCATAGAGAATATACTTATTTAATGCTAAAATGACTTAAAATGACTTTAATGACAAATTTTACGTACTATTTTACATTTCTGTTTCAATAAAATATTTTGCTATGTATTTTTTTGTTCCTACCTGGTCTGTTCAGAGACTAGAAATTAGATGGTGTCCTGAGATATGTTTTGCCCTGCATTATAACAAAGGAATATTTAATTTCATAGTTGAATGGGATATCAATTAAATACTGATTCCCTTCTTGGACGATGGAAATACTTCAGTGCCTATGATCATTGGCGTGAATATAGCCCCTTACCATAAATGATACAGACTATAACACATCCCACGTCTTTGCTTTCCCATCTTATTTGTTTCTCATTCATGTATTTCTGTAAATACTTTATAAATAATACATAAAATGCACTGTAGTCTTTTCTCTGGTTCTTTTAATATTTAATGAATATCAGTGCAATACTCTGGCCATCTCTCTGTTATTTCTCACTCTGATTAGTATGATCTCACCTCCTTTAGAAGTCATGTCATTGTCAATCTCTTTTATTCTACTTTTCCTGTGAAAGACATCATGGGGAATACACTTCAGCATACTTACACCTTCCATTCATCTTTACTTTGAACTTTGGATCACCTGAGATCATGGGGTTCAATGACTCATAGTCATACTTACATCACTAGGAAAATATCGGTATTCAAAAATGAGCTTTTGTATCATCAAGCATTTTAACATAATTAAAAACAGCTACATGGTTTCCCAAATGTGATCTCCAGGATTCTAAGCTCAAAAACCTTGAGAATAGCAGAACCTTCTAAACCACCATCCAGCCCAGCTGCCACAGCAATCATTGAGGGGGAAAATCAGTGTGGAGAAGGAATCCATCTTCTGCATTATCACTAGCAACAACTATAAACCAATTGTCACCAACATTAATATACACATAGGATTCTGGGAGTAGTAGCCCCCCCCCTCAACCATTGTTTCTGTTTCCAGATCAGCAGTTACCCCACAACCCCCATCATCTAGGGAAGCAATTCTTGTAGAGGAGGGACCAGCCACCCCACCAACTACCAACCAACTGCTATCCATAGGCCAGGCAAATCACTGATACTTCAAGGCACCCCCAAAAAGAGACAGGAGGCAGCATGTGCCTGGAGGTCAAACCACTAGTACCTCAACCACCATCTTCCTTCAGACCCTGATGCAAACATCCATAGACCCCAAACCCAGGAGTCTTGAGAATAAAAATGCTTCTAGCCTAGTGTTGTCAGTCGTTATTCTGGAAAACAGCCTCTGTAGAGATGCAGCATGGTACCTATTTCTGCAGGTTAAAGACCCAGACCAAGAAAAGAAAGTTCTGGCCACCAAAGTCCTTGGCACTGTCAAATAGCTGAATGTCAGAAACTGATAAGACTTCATCGAGGAAAATGACATTTAAAAAAGCATTATCATCTGCTTTGTCTCTCCAGTTAAGAATCATGGGACCTTGCCATCTGAATGGAAGCTGAAACCTTTCATATGTATCATCTCCCCCAATACAGTGAGAGCTTCTTGAGAACAAGAGCTGTATCTTACTTTTATATTGGTATCCCCAATGCTTAGAATGGCACTTTGCACATAGTAAACACTTAATAAATATACATTCATTCATTTTCTCTCCAGTTCTAGGCTCATCTGATTAACCATAATCAAGGTAATGAGTTCTTTATTCTCTTTTTCCCCTAAATCATCTAGGTGCCATGGACAAAGCATTAGACCTGAAGATAAGAAGAGCTGAGTTCAAAACTGGCCTCAGACACTTACCAGCTGTGCGACCTTGGGCAAGTCACTTAACTTCTGTCTGCCTCTGTTTTCTCATCTGTAAAATGAGGATAATAATTATCCCTACCTCACAGTTTTAATGAGAATCAAATGAGTTAAACACTTTGAAAACCTTAAAATAAATGCCAGTTAATGTTTTTTAAAATTATTTTTGTTGTTGTTAATCTCTTTCTTCTGAGTTGTTCCAGGATTTACTGCAGACAGCACAATGTCATCCATAAACAGGAGCATCTGCAGAACTGCTCTCTGAATAGGGAATTCTTACTTCTGTTTGGATTTTGTACAGTATATCCTTCATGACATTGGCAAAGAACCTTTGGTGAGCATATGTCTCCCTGTTTGAGGCTTCATTTTTATTTTGAGGTTTAGCGGATCACTGAACAAAGTCATGTCTCTGGTCACATCTGTCATGCTGTCATAGAATCTTCTAGGTTCTTAACATATTATGGGAGAACCTTAGTTTGAGGAGAGTCTTTAAAGCCACATCTTTCTCTGAGAAATTAATTGCTTTTTTGTGATCTCAGCAAGGGCCACAGGGGGGTCCTTACATCCTTTACACTTCTCAATGAATTGTGGTCTGCTGTAAAATACCATCTGTGAAAGCCTACTTGACCTCATCCCTATTTTCAGCAAGGATCCATTGCCTTGATGTGTACATAAACTACTCTCATAAAGATTTATAGCAGTAAGGAGGTGGATGGTTGCTAATGTTTCCTCAGTGAATTGTTTTTGGCAGTGATGTTACCCATAATTCATAATTCAGGAGAAATTTAATTCCTGAGTTATAAATATTGGATGAGTAGGTAGGTGGTGCAGTGGATAGAGTGTCAGGCCTGAAGTCAGGAAAATTCATCTTCCTGAGTTCAAATCCATCCTTAGATACTGTGACCCTGGGCAAGTCTTTTAACCCTGTTTGCCTCAGTTTCCTCATCTGTAAAGTGGACTAGAGAAGGAAATGGAAGCCATTCCAGTATCTTTGCTGAGAAAACACTAAATGAAGTCATGAAGAGTTGGACGTGACTGAATATGACTGAACAGCAACAAAGTATTGAATAATTAACACTATGGCACAAATATATCAGATCAAAACATTGTAAATCCACAGAAAATGGTAAAAATTTAAGAGTAATCACTATCCAATTCCCAGTGATAGAGGGTCAAAGGAGAGGAATAACTTACCAAAAACAAAGCACACATTTAACCTCATTACTAATCAAAGTGGATCACTTCACAACCATTTTCTGCATTCCCATGACCCCTCCAACATCATTGTTTCCACTGTCTTTTACCATTTTTGCCATTTGATGGATGAGTTGCTATCTCAGTTGTTTCTGTTTTAATTCCTATGATCATTAGGGAAATTATATGATTCTGCTCATATTTTCCTACATGTTGATAGTTTTCATTTCCCCCTTTAAAAAAATCTGATTATATTTTAAAAGAAGTCAAAACATCAATCTACAGGAAACACTAGTCAAGTGCATGCAATAAGAATGAAAAAAGGAAATGACCCAAGATACCCTTAGAATCTATGAGCATGTTTTCTGCCTTCAATCTTTGAATGACTGGGAAAGGACCTCCACTACTACCTCTGTCTCATGTCACCTAATTTTTTGAGGTGTTCTCTGTTAGAAACAAGTTTATTTCTGTTTCTTTTCCATCCACTTTTCTTCAATTTTTCAATCCATTCAGCCAGTTTTAGATGAGTTAACTATTTGTTCAAACAACAGTTTAATTCATGAGATGGGTAGCATACTTTATCTTGATATAAATTCTCTCTGATCTTGGTTGGTTATCACATTGATCAGTGTTCTTAAGTGTTTCAAAGTTGTTTGTCATTACAATGTTTCAAATATTACGTATTCTTTGATTTTTCTCATTTCACTCTGTGTCAGTAAATGCAAGTCTTCCCAGTTTTATTTGAAATTGTCTCTTTCTTACAAGAGTATGCTATTAAGTTCACATGTCATAATTTGTCCAATCATTCCCCAGTTGATATACATCTCTTTGGTACCCAATTATTTGTCAGAACACCAAGAGCTGCTACAAATATTTTTGTATTTATGGGCACTTTCCCTCTTCCTTTAGTCTCTTTGGGATATAAGCCTAAATGAGTCAATGATTATGCACCGGTTAGTAACTTTTGGGATACAGTTCCAAGTTGCCTTCCAGAATAACTGGAATAATTCACAACAGTACATCAATGTGCCTATTTTCCTTCAGCCTCACTAACAATTGTCATTTTCCTTTTTTGGTCATCTTTTACACTTTGAGTTGAAGCTCAGATTGTCTTAATTGGTATTTCTATAATTATTAGTGATTTAGAGTCTTTTTTCATATGATCACTGATAGCTTGGATTTCTTCCCTTCAGACCTGCTATTTCATATTCATTGAAATTTATTTACTGGAAAATGTTCTTGTTCATGTATCCTTAAATCAGTTCCACATATACTTCTGATATCAGGCCTTTATTGGAGAAATTTCCCTAAAAGACTTTTCTCCAATTGTTTCCATGCTCATTTTAACTACACCAATTTTGTTTGTGCATATTTTATCTCGTAAAGTCTTTCCTATCTCTCATTTAGTGAAGAATTCTCTTTACTCCTATCCATAGTTTGAAAGCAATCTTCTTCTAATTAACACCTGAAAATTGTTAATAACATGACCATTTATATCTATGTCCTTTATTTAGAGCTTACTTTAGTAAGTGGTATGAGATATTGCTCTAAAACCAATTTCTCTCATATTGCTTTTCAGTTCTAATTTTTTTTTTTGTAAAATAATAGGGTGTTTGGGCTTATCAGACACTGTGCAACTATGTTCATTTGCTTCTCCATGTTGTGTACATAATCTTTTCCACAGCTAGACTTCTCAATTTTTTAAACAGCACCAAGGAGTCTTGACGATTTCTTCTTTTAAGTACAGTTTGAGATCTAATAATGCTAGGCTTCTTCCTACATTTTTCATTATTTCCTTGAAATTCTTAATCATTTATTTCTCCAGATGAAATATATCATTATTATTTTTTTCTAATGATAAAAAGTAATCTTTTGGTAATCTGGTTGGCATGGCATCTAATAAGTAAAGTAACAGTTAATATTGTCATTTTTATTATATGCTATAGGCATTGAGATTTCTTTAATTGTTTAAGTCTGTCTATATTTCCGTAAAAAGTATTTTGCAATTGTAGTCATATAGCTCCTTTGGATGTCTTAGTAATTAGACTCAAAAATATTTCATACATTCTGCAATTGCTTTGAATGAATTCTCTTTCTATATCTTCCTGTTTATTTTATTGGTAACACACAGAAATACTGATTATTTTATGGGTTTATGATGGATTATTTTATATTGTGATGAGTTTGTTTTATATCTTGCAACTTTGCTGAAATAATTGTTTCAATTCAGTTTTGCTTGACTCTTCCGGTTTTAAATAGACACACGTCATCTGCAAAAAGTAAAAGTTTTATTTCCTCTTTACCTATGCTTATTCCCTCAAATTATTTTTCTTATCTTACTGCTGTAGTTACCATCCCTAGAACTATATCAAATAATAATGATGACAATGGATATTTTTGCTTTACCTCTAATCTTACACGAAAAGCATGTAGCATCTTTCTATCACATATAATGTTAGCATTTAGGTCGATTTTATTTGCCATATTAAGGACAGGTCCATGCAGTTTCATGTTTTTAGTGGGGGATTTTTTCCACAGAAACATGTTGAATTCTGTCCAAAACTTTTTTTAGTAGCTACTAATATAATCATATTAGTTTTTATTATCTTTGTAATTAATGTTGTTTCTTATGTTTTTGGTTTTTCTTACATCGTGCCAACTTTAAATTCCTAATATAAATCCAACCTGGTTATAGGGCACATTTTTAATACATTATTATAGTGTCTCTGCTAATATTTTAATTAATATTTTTGCTCTGATATTAGGGATATTGACCTATTTATTTTTTTCTTCTAGTTTGTTTTTTCCTGGTTTAAAATATCTGTGTTTCATTTGTATTATAGATGGAAAAAAATGTAATTTTGGAATTAATTGTCCTTTGAGTGTTTGATAGGATCAGGCTGTAAATCTATCTGGTTGTGAGATTTTTTTTTGGCAAGGAGAATGAGAGGTTAGAATTAATGGAGTTCTGTGGGGTGAGGTAACACCCATTCAGTGAATAGGCCTGTTTAAGAGGTAGCCAGGGCATGGCCCCTTTAATGAGGCAAAGAAAAATAACCACATCAGGCTGGGAGGGAAACAGCAACAGTTACTATGGTTAATCACTCTTAAGCCAGGAGGGTCCAGAAAACAGTCCTTAAGTGGAGCTTGGGCAGGGGCCTAGTGTTGTCCAATCTATGGGCTTCAGAGTGCAGTAGGTTTAAGGTTTAGGGAAGAGGGAAGGGGGAGCGGAGGGGAGGGAAGGGGAGAGGATGGAAATGGAGGGGAGGAAAGGAGAAGGGAGGGGAGGGGAGGGGAGGGAAGGAAAGGGAAGGGAAGGGGAGGGGAGGGGAAGGGAGGAAAGGGGAGAGGATGGAAAGGGAGGGGAGGAAAAGAGAAGGGAGGGGAGGGGAGGGAAGGAAAGGGAAGGGAAGGGAAGGAATGGGAAAGGAAGGAAAAGGAAGGGAATGCAAGCCATGTCATCATTTGTCTGATGTCATGGTCTTCTTCAGCAATGAAGGATGAACACAACAACACATATTCATCCATTTCATCTAAGTTCATCAGTTTGACACATATAATTTGGTAAAATCATTTCTGATAGTTTGTCTTCAATTTTATTAAATTTTTATTTTTCATTTTTGATATTGATAATTTAGTTTTATTCTTTTAAAATCTATTTATCTATTTTATTAGATTTTTAAAAATATATAGTTCTATTAGTCAATACAATTTCTTTTCCATTTAATTTTGTTAATTTCTTCTTGATCTTAGAATTTATAAAGGTGTTTAGTTGAAGTTAATTTTTTCTTTTCTGTTATTTTTCTAAGTTGTATGCCTAGTCCACTGATTTGTCCTTTCTATCTTTTGTTGATTAAAGAATTCAGAAATATTAATGGTCACCTAAGAGTTCTTTATATGCATGGCCAAAGGTTTTGGTATGTTATTTCATTGTCATTTTCTTTACTGAATTTTATTTTATGGTTTCTATACTTTCTTCTCTGACCTACCAATTGTTTAGATTTGAATTAGTCACTAATTAATTTTATCCATTCTTCAAAGGCCCTTTGTTATGAAAACTTATCATTTTTAATAATTTTATTACATGTTAGTAAAGATTTATTACTTTCTATCTAGTAAATTAATATTCATACTTTTCTATATTTGTTGATGAAGTTTTTATGCCTTACTATCTGTCCAGTTTTTGTAAAGATACCGTGTACAGAGTAATACACAGTGGTATGCTAGAGCCAGCTCTAACCAAGTTAAGAGTCCATTAGTAAATTTTCAGTATAAGCATTTACACCTCAAAAATCACTACATATCAAGGAATGAGTTATGATTTTGCTGATTGTCTAGACTAAGAAAATGTTAATATTGCAGTTGGTGTGCATATTTTTTCACAGAGAGTCTACCTGTTAAACGTTTAACAGAACACCCTTTTTTTCCTTTATAAACACTGCTCCAGCTCAGCAACAATGTGGCAGAAGATTCGAGGATCAAGGCAATAACTGAACAGCAATAATAGCCAAAAACAATAATAGCTGGCATTTACATAACACTTTTGGGTTTGCAAAGCACTTTTCATCAATTATCTCATTTGAGTCTTGTAATATCTCTGGTTGTATATTCTTTTCTGATCTCATTAAGTAATGTTCAGAGGCTAATCATATCTCACTTTCTAATCCCTGAGTTTTGGCCATGACTTCTGATAACCAGATGTAGGTTTGGACCTCCATCCCTTCTCTGTCTCCTTCTTGCACTGTCCTGTCTATAGATCTTGTCAATTACATTGGTAGTAGACTTCTTGCAGATTCCAGGTGTTTAAGGTGGGTCCTACTATGGCTCAGATTTGGGCTGCTTGGATACTGGATTGAGTTCTGACTCACTGGATACCAGACTGGCTCTGTCTCCTGCTGTGACTTATGGGATGTTCCAAAGCTGTGCTGCCTGTTTTCTGGTTTGTCCCCTCCTTTTCTGCCACATATTTCTGTTAAGTAAGAAGATCAAATATTTACTGACTGGGATTTCTGGGCATTTTCAGTCCCTTTGTTGTGGTAACTATTTTTTACCAGTTAAATTTGGTGATAGAGTGGTGATAGTTGTGATAGTCAATGTCTCCTTTATTCAGTTCTCATTTTTTTTGGAGACAATAACTTACTTAAACAGATTGAGTTAGGACTACTAAGATCAAGCACAGTCTCTTTTTCTATTATTTATTCTTTTTTCTATTTTGATATTTGCTTCAGTAAATAAATTATCTGTTTGCCAATAACTTTATCTCATATCATGGAGAATGGCAAATGTACAGAGTGCTACTGAAACAATACCCCATGTAGAAGAGGCTGAGTAGCCTGTTTCCAAGAGTCCTGTAATGGAAGTTCCTCAGCATTTGGTATGGCAGCTACATGGTAAAGAAGTCCTTTAGTTGGCTGAAGTTGCAGAATTAGAATTGGGACATCCTTCCTTTTCTTGTCCTTGGCCATAGCTTTATTTTCTTCACCCATTCTCTTGTAGTAGATTTCTGCACTTGGTTAGATTCCATCACTGGTAACATTTGGTAAGAAATGATGCTGTAAGAGTAGAAGTCTTGGGGAAAAGGTCCCACATGTACAAAAATATTTATAGCATCTCTTTTTGTGGTGGTCAAGAGCTAGAAATTGAGGGGATGCCCATCAATTGGGGAATGGCTGAACAAGTTATAGAATATGAATGTAATAAAATACTATTGTGCTATAAGAAATGATGAGTAGGTGAATTTCAGAAAAACCTGGTAAGACTTATATGAACTAATGCTGAGTGATATGAGGAGAACCTGGAGAATGTTGTACAGCAACATTGTATAATGACCAACTTTGATAAACTTGACTCTTCTCAGCAATACAAAGATCTAAGACAATTCTGAAAGACTCATGATGGAAAATACTATCCACATTCAGAGGAAGAATTACGGAGTCTAAATGCAGATCAAACCATAGTATTTTCACCTTTTTTTCTCTTGGTTTTTCCCTTTTGTTCTAATTCTTCTTTTTACAACATGACTAATGTGGAAATATATTTAATATGATTGTACATGTACAATCTATATCAGTTTTCTTGTGGTCTTGGGAAGAAGGGAAGAGAGTGAGGGAGGGAGAAAAAGGTTTGGAACTCAAAATCTTATGAAAGTGAATGTTGAAAACTATCTTTATATGTAAGTGGAAAAAAATAAAATACTGTTAAAAAAAGAATAGAGGGCTTGGTTCCTTTCCCCTCTAAGGCCAATGTATGGTCGCACGAAGACAGGCCTCCATCCTTTGCCTTCCAATTTGTTCTTTTGTTTAGGAGAAAGAGATTAATCTGGAGGATCTGACTTTGGGAGTTACAAAAAAGTCAGAAGAGCAAGTCTCTGGGAGTCCAGGAAACATAGTCCATGATGGATTTTGCAGCCAGCCCAATAATGATACTCTTAGAAGCATGGAATAACCTTAGGGATGGACTTTTTGAACTCAGCCCAGCTGTGGCTGAAACAAGGACTCACACAGCAATGATGCTACATTGGAATGTGAACTCTGTAGGACTAGTGCTGTATAGAAACTGTGCTCAGCCTGAGTCATCTCTCCTGAGAAAACTAAGTGGTATAGGGGAAAGAGTGACCTGAGGAGGAAAGGGGAATATTGGCTCTTTTGTTCTATTATATCATTGAAGTAAATTTCCCTTTGTAAAAGCTGACTGATGATAACCAATGTAACTAAGGCACTAGCTTCCAGACAGTGGTAAACTGAGCCAATGGCATTTGAGAGGACATATTCCGAATGCCTCAGAGTATACCTGGAACATTTGGGGCAGATGTAGTCAGCTTAGCTCTGGGATGGTGAGCCAGAATATTCATTTAGTCAGTCAGTTCCTACATGTTCAGATACAATTCATTTTATTTTTAAATGTTGTTTGGTGCTTTCCATGTCTAGCACCTTAAAAGTACTTATAACATGTAGGTGTGAGGTCTGTGAAAAGTCTATAGGCCTTTGGCATCTGTCATATCCCAACCAAAAAATTTTTCTTCCTTTTTTTGTTTTCCTCTTAGAATTGAAATTATTGAGTATCAGTGTAAATGTTGTCTTAGTTAGAGGATGATGGCAAGTTTTCCATTTCTGTCTTCATCCTATGTGAACAATGTTAGTGTATACATTATCTTTCAAGATGTCTGTTTGCTCTGACCATCATGACCACTGCAGGACAAGATGATCAAATGTCTCATGCAATGAATTTAGGTTCATGATGAAACCAACTCTATCAACTATATTCTCCCTGTTCAGGGAAAACTTTGAATCACCCTTCCATTTACCTGGCAATTTATTTTTTAGTTTAATTTATAGCAAAATTATTGATACAGATGTGGGTGGTTTTTGTCAAAGTGTGCACCACAGTTAGAGCAGCAACAGTTAAAATCACGTTTGTGGATGGTCTAAAGCTCTATTATTCTTAGCATGCTTTGTGGCTGAATCACCATCACTGTATAACTAAGGGATAACCTATTGGTGATGGTAACCTCTCCACAGTTAGCTAGGCTAGTCCTTGGGCAGTAGATACAATATAGAACTAGAGCTATGTTTAAAGCTGTTCCAAGTTTATATCATTCCAAGAATGATAGTTAGCATTTATATAGCTGCAGTTTATTGTCTACAAAACACACATATTATCTCATTTGATCCTCACAACAAACCCTATGCGTTAGGGGCTATTATCATTCCCATTTTACAGAGGAGAAAACAGACACAGAAAGGTTAAGTGATCTGCCCAAGTAACACACCTAGTAAGTGTCTGAGAGGATTTTAACTCACCTCCTTGACTCCAAGCCCAGCACTTTATCCACTGTGCCAGAACTTGGGCCTCTGGGGTCCCAGGATGACTTCTATGACACAATGAGGCCTCTTAGTAAGATTTTAATGGAACAGGAAATCTGTTCTGAAAATCGAAGAAGCAAGTATTGTATAAAATGTAAAGAGGACAGAATTCCTGAGCCAGGCAATCTGCCAGGGAAGTATAAGTTATGCAAGATCAATGCCTACCATTTTAGGGAGTAATATTAAGGCAATATTTTGTGGGAACATTCACTGAACTTTTCTCAATACAAAACAATTCATTGCCCCCTTCATGTACTTAATATAAATTCTGTTATTCATTCTCTAAAGTAATAGTTTTTTTAGAGAAGTCTTTCTTTCCCCTACACTCATGTATAAAATCCAGCAGTACACAATATTCCCAGGATTGTGATGTGCTAAAATAATGAATAAATTTCATTTCACTGTAATTGGAATTTTACTTTATTCTCATTCACCTGAGATAAACTGTTTTTATCTCAAATTATTATTTTTTTGGTAAATTATCATCAGTCGGTCTCAAATCACAGCATGTGCCAAGGATGAGAAAAGAAGGAAACACAATTTAATTCTATATCTTTATAGAGTTACAAAGACAATGGGGCAGATTCTTTTCAGTAATTTACAAAGCTCTGGAAGACAATTGCTCAACTCTCATTATTTGAACAAATTAACACATTTGATTTTCTTCAATATGAATGAATGTCCTATAACAATGCCCTTGGTTTAAAAGCATATTTAATTTAAACTTTTAAAAAATACGGCATTTACATAAAGCCATCACTGTTCAATTGAAAACTAAATGTTAAAACACTTTCACACAATGGCTGTCTATTTGTGGATTCAAATTGAAAGCTAGAGCAGTGAACAAGCCATCATTTTCATTAGCTAAAGACTAAAACTAGCTTGTACTCAGGAGCAAGGGCAATTGTACCAAGAGGTAGGCTAAGAACCTTGGGGGAAGGGTGTTCAGATGATATCTTGCCCCCAAATATCTGAATCACTGATGCCTGAAATTCCACTACTAGTGTTTCATGTTAATAAATTCATTCAATGAATATCTATTTATTATGTGTCATGTGAAAGGTTATGTTAGGCATGGAATTCAGGTTTAAGTCATGACTCCTTTGCCCTCTAGGAGTTTAAAATCTAGCTAAGGAGATGATGCATATACTCTAATAAACAACTACGCATAATTATATAATTATATAGAACAGCTAGGTGGCATAGTGGATAGAGTGTGGGACCTAAAGTCAGAAAGACCTGGGTTCAAATCCAGCCTCAGACACTTACTAGCTGTGGGACCTTGGGAAAGTCACTTAATCCTGTTTGCTCAGTTTCTTCAATTGTAATATGATCTGGAGAAGGAGATGGCAAACCATCTCAGTATCTTTGCCAAGAAAACCCCAAATGGGATCATGAAGACAGCAATAGCAACATAACTGAAAAGTAAAACCGCATAAAATGTCATTTGAGTGATAATACATAAGAATTTTAGGAGTTGAGGAGATATCATTTCCAAGTGGGCATAATTCAACAAATTCAGCTCAATAACCATTTAAGTGCCAAATGAGATAATACATACATATATATATAAGATTTTAAAAGCTTTAAAATGCTATATAACTGTTAGCCATTATAGTTATCATAATTATGGATAAAGACTCTAGACTCATGGTTTTGTTGCTATAGGTAAGGAAGCTTCTCTATAAATGAAGGTTAGAACCTTTTTCTGTAATTTCTTGGAGAAAAATTAAGCAACACACTCTGGATCAAAAATCCAGTAAGTGTCAGAGGCTGGACGTGAATTCAGTCTCCTGTCTTCAAGGAGGTCTCTCCATCTGTTAGGACACACTGCCTCTACAGCAATACAATTCATTCTATGTGCTGAATGTGGTATGCTTCATGAAAAATGTCATATTTGTGTTGGGCTTTGAAGGAGAGTTGGAATTTTGATAGAGGAATATGCAGGAGAAGGGAGATGTATTTCTTTGTATTTTGTTTTAACATGAAAATACTCCTAGAAGAGAAAACACATCAAGTCTCTACCACCTCACTAAAGTTATTATTATATATTCCATTCTATTCTGTATTTATATATATATATACATATATTTCCAAATATGGTAAAAAAAAAAATCTCAAATGGGGTCACGAAGAGTTGGACATGACTTAAAAATGACTGAATGACAACAAATATTGGAAAGAATTTTGGGTCTTGGGTTCTGTTACTGACTCAGACACAAATGGCAAAGTCACTCATAATTTCTATGGGCTTCGGTATCCTTATCTATAAAATTAAGGGGTCAAGCCAACCATTCACTAAAGTCTACTCCAAGGGATGAGACAATATCCAGAAGTTAGTGTTAATAGTGTCATATGCTCCAAATCAGTCCAGCAGGATGAAATCTGAATAAAGACCATTGGGCCCAGAGTGGTAATACAGGCCTATAGCTCTAGCTACCAGGAAGGCTGAGGATGGTGGGTCTTTTGAACTCAGGAGTCCTGAGCTCAGTGGTCTATAACAATCAGGTGTCTACATTAAGTTTGGCATTGATATGGTAAGGCACAAAGTTGCCTAAGGAACAGTAGGTCAATCCAAGTAGAAAACAAAGCAGATTAAAACTCCTGGGGCAATCTACGGTGACTTGGGGCCATAAGTAGGCCCTGAACTTCCAGCCTGGACAAGATGAAGATGTTGAGTATTTTTCATAAAAGGTCACTGGAAGTGGTGGCCTTATAAGGATTATTGAGGAACTTTGAGAGAACAGTATTAGCAGAGTTGTAAGAGACAAGAACAGATCCCAAGGATGGTAAGGAAAGTGGAGGCATCAAATAAACTTAAAAATGTTGAAAGCTTTTCTATGGAAGGGGAGAAGGAAAGCAGAGATGTGGGATAACAGCTGGATGGGATAGAAGGATTGAGGGGAAAGTGAGCCCATGTCTAACATAAAGATTCACTAGAGATTTCAATTTTGCATGTTATCTACAGATTGTGCAAAACTGTGAAATAATTTGAGAGAGAGAAAGGAATTTAGAAGTCATCTAGTACAATCCATTCATTTTATCAATGGCTAGTACCTACACAAGTGAACTGACTTGCCCAAGGTCATATGACTCCCTAGTGACACAGCCAGGATCACAGTGCCTGGGTTTCCTAACTCTCACTAGTCTTTCTAGAATACCGGGTTACAAAGTTGCAACACTAAACTTTTAGAGATAGAAGGGACCTTATAGACGAAATATAGACTTGCCAAAGTCACACAGTGAATTAGTGGAAAAATAAGTGGACAAGAATCAACATTTACTCCTATTAGTCTTGTTTTGCAACAATTTGAAGCATTTCTTAGGTAACATTGTGTACCGTGGGTTTACTTCACATTTCTGTACTAGACTGTAAGTTCCATGAGGGTAGAAACTATGTCTTAAAGATATTTTGTATATCTCAGCAACTAACATAGTGCTCTACTCATAGTAGGCACTTCACCCATGTTTATTGAATGAATGAATGAATGAATGAATGAATGAATGAATGAATGAATGGATGGACTCTCTTGAATCATACACAAATGAGCTTTTCAATACAGTAGACTGTTCCCATATTGTCTTTAGGTGTATTTTCCCCATGCTCTGCCCCTGTAACAGGGAGCAAAATATTATTTTTATGGTCCAACATATATTTTTATAGATAGATATAGAGATATAGATAAATACAATTATTAGAATAAATTAAATCTTGTCACTGGATACCTGTAACACTTTGCATTTCTCTCATTGTTTTTTCATAGAATACACTGTGTTTTTTTTACTTGTTTAGGGGTTTTATCTGCCCTGCTAGACTTTTTTGGGACCAAGTCAATCAGTTAGTCAATTAATAAGCATTTAATTAAGCATTTACTATTTGCTAGGCATTGTATTAAGAAACAGGGATACAAGTACAAAGAATGACACAATCCCTGCTCACAAGGTGCTTACCTTCTAATGGCAGAGAGAGGAGTGCATAGATAAGCATATACTAAATAATACAAAGTGAATAAATAAGAATATATATTTCAATGATTTTAAAATTAATTTTTAGTTTTGAACATTCACTTCCACAAGATTTTGAGTTCCACATTATCTTCCCATTTCTCCCCTCCCCTCACACCAAGACAACATATCTTCTGATAAATAAGAATATATTTACAAGATAGTTTGGGAGGGAAGTCACTAGCAAGTGGGGGAATTAGGAAAGGCTTCATGTAGAAGATAGTTCTTGAGTTGTCTCGAAGGAAAGGTGGGATCCTATGTAAAGTGGAAGTAACGGGAGAGCATACCCCAAGTATGGGGATGACTGATACAAAGGCATGGAGGTAAGACATGGAGGGGCCAGTTTGACTGAATCTCTGAGTTCAGGAGAAGGGATTAATGTCTAACAAAATCAGATAGGTAGGTTGGAGCCAAGTTTTATGGCTTTAAAACCTAAACAGAGAAGTTTATGTTTTAACCTTGAGGCAAAAGGAAGTCACTGGAGTTGATGGCGTACCCCCCATGTCAGATCTGCACTTAGAAGAAAATTACTTTTGCAGCAGTGTTTAGGATGAACTGAAATGAGGAGAGATGTGAGGCATGGAGACCAGGTAGGAGCCTAGGTTCTATTATGGCCTAAACCAAGGTGGAAGCTGTGTGAGTAGAGAGAAGGGATCAGATTTGAGAGACGTTGTGTAAATAGAAACAGCAAAGTTTAGCACCTAGTTGGCTATGTGGGCAAAGAGAGAGTGAGACATATAGGCTAATGCCATGATTACGAACCTGGAAGACTGGAAAAATGATGGTACTTTCAACAGAAAAAAGTAAAAGTTTAGAAAAGGGGACTGGGGAGGGGAAGGGGGGAAGATAATGATATCAGTTTTAGATGTGTTGAGCTTGAGACATCTCTGGGACATCAGGGACCTGAGCCCAAGCTCTGCTGTGGACAACCTGCGTGGCCTTTGGCAAGTGATTTCACCTATCTATAAAAAGAGGAGATTGAACTAGATGACCTCAAATCTCCCTTCCACCACTAAATGTCTTTCTTCCCTTTGCAGCCCTTGCCATTCATAGTATATAATGCCTTGCCCAGTGTAGGTGCTTGGTAAATATTTACTGAACAAATGAATGAATGAATGAATGAATGATCTCTTCAAAATACTCTAATATTTTAAAAAATCGTCCAAATCACTTGTATTATAGAAATTGAGTTTGATATATTTAGGCAGAGTAATTATAGTAGAAATATACATCTATAATATATAATATGTATGGTATAATACATAGTATGTAATTATTGCATATACTACATATGAAATACACTATAATAATATAACAGTCCAATAATATATTCTATGTTGCTACCTAAGAGCTGGACTGTGGAAGGTTTTGGAAGAGGAGAGGGAACATGGCTCAGTGGAACCAGCCCCAGACAAAGATCAGGAAGCCCAGCATTTTGAGTCCCAGCTAAGCTATTTACTGTGACCTTTGGCAAGTCACTTCAAACTCATCTGAAAGATGAGGGGATTGAATGAGATGACCTCCAAGCTCCCTTCCAACTCTAAAGTTCTTTGGGTGCTTCCCAGGTTCTGAGTTTCTGCCAGCAGAGGTAAGGGATAGGGCTCAGGGGCTATGTGGGTTGGCCTGTCTATAGGGTTGAGAGGATACGAAGCGAATAAAAAAGATTCTCCTTATGTCTCTCCCCTCTTGCTGGGAAAAGGAAACTGCAAATGAACCAATGCGGCATTCCCTTCCACCAATGTGAGTTGAGAGGGAGAGATAAAGTTGAAACTTTAAATAGAAGCAGCTGTTGGCTGCCTCTGCTTGGGACCTGAGGGATTTGTTGTGTACATTCAGTGGAACAATTCTATTTGACCCAATACATATTTTAAAATCCTCTTCTACTGTGCTGTTTTCATGGTTTGGTCTTAGTTTTCTCACAGGCCAATGGAGGATCTGCATTCCCCAGCCATTGACATCATTTCAACTGGAGACATCAGGCTAAGCAGACCTAAGGTCAACCAGGCTTGTGCTCAATAAACTGAGCCAGGCATGTTTTGTTCCAATGGCTATCAAATGCCTTGGACAAATAGCAGGGAATCTTAATCTTTTTGCTTAGATGTCTTTCAGACTGGTGAAACCTATAGATCTCTTCTCAGAATAATGTTTTTAAATGCATAAAATAAACTGCATTGGATTATAAAGGAAACAAATTATATTGAAACACACTTCTCAAAATATTTCATAAAAAATAAGTTCACAGACTCTAGGTTAGGAACCTCTGATTTAGAACAAAGATTAAACAAGAAGGATTTTAGGGACTCTAATTAATAATGATAGTGATTTTTCAGAAGCCAAATGCCTCTAGCTGCTAGGAATAGCAATAATTCCTCTCATGCAAATAGTATTAGAAAGTTTTCAAAGTGTTCACATATATATGTGCATATATTTTCACATTATTTATGTATGTATATATGCATGTGTGTATATATATGTATATGTGTGTACATATATATGTGTGTATATATATGTATATATATTTTTGAGTCTCAAAATAGCCATGGGAGGTAGATACTATTATTTCCTTTTGTCATATGAGGAAACTGAGCCCCAGAGAGGCTAACTGACTTCCTTAGGGTCACATAGGTAGTAAGGGTTTGAGGTGGGATTCAAACCCAGTTCTTCTGAACTCCAAGTCCAATTTCCAATCCACTACAGCATGCTACCTCTTAAGAAATATGTATTAAACGCTGTCACAAACCCCACCCCTATTCACAGACACTTTAGAATAACCATGAAAGTTTTCAATTTTGCAATCAACAAACAGACCTCTTGGAAAAAAGAAAATCATATCCTGAGAGGCCACATAATTTAGCAGAACCGTAACAGGACATGGGGTGACTGATGATCCAGAACAGAGTTGATGGGCACCTAGTACTGAAAGACTCATTAAAGTCCATGGCACAAAGTTGTCCTTACCTTCATCTTCCCTTTTTGTAGCTTCTAGGAAGAGGAAGTAAGCTTGTTCTCTCTCCGTCACTTATAAAATTTCTTTACTTTAGAAAAATAACAAACTCATATCCTCACTTTTGTGTTCATGGCTTCTATCAAACCCTAATCTAGGAGTGCAGAACTGGTGGCCTCAAGGCACTCTAGGGTCATGAAATGTGGCCCTTGAACTAAATCCAAACCTTACAGAAGTTTGGATTCAGTCAAAGGGCCACATGAGGCCATGAGGCTGCAGGTTCCCCACCTCTACCCTAGTCTTTCACCTCAAAGTGACTAACCTAGACAGGAGATGAAGCAGGTTCTCTCATCACAGGTTCTACCTTCTTTACCTAAACTACTGAGCACACTTGAGTGCCAGGCACAGATTGACATGAGACTGAGCTGCACAGAGCCTTCTCCTGGAAGTCAAGTTGCCCACTTCCTCCATGACACATCTAAAACTGTTAGTAAATGGCTGCTACCTGGATGTTCAGGGGGCAAATTCTAGGAATCAATGTCCCTGAATGGTTCAGGACTGACCTAGGCACAGTAAAGAATAAGACGAGGTCTTTGCCTTACAGCTCCCCTCAAAGACTATGGAAAGCTGGCAGCCACAGGAACAGTATAATCCTTGAGATCTTAGAGAAAAATATGACTGACAACATTAAGCATCTGTTGTGGCTTTTTTCCAAGTGAAGAGCAATCATTATTGGTGTTCTTCAGTCATTTCAGTCATGTCTAACTCTTCATGGCCCCATTTGGGGTTTCTTGGCAAAGATCCTGGAGTGGTTTGCCATTTCCTTCTCCAGCTTATTTGACAGATAAGGAAACTGAGGCAAACAGGGTTAAATGACTTACCTGGGGTCACACAGCTAGTAAGTGACAGAGGCCTGGTACTCTATGCACCTAATGCCAATAATCTAAGATTCCTAAACGTCTGACAAAACCCCAACCTCAATGCCTCATGTTAATTCATTCTAAAGCTTGCTTTTTGAAGGCACAAAGGCTATGCACTCAAAGTCCATTTCTAACTTTAATCACCCAAGACAGCATGACTTTCTATCCCCCGTCATAAGATCATAGATCTAAATTTGGAAAGAAACTCAACAGTCATCTCATTCAACCCTTTCATTTTACATAGAACCCCCTTTCCAAAGATGGCAAGAGCTGGAAAGAGGCATGGATAAGAGGAAGCTTTTGGGAAGTCCCACCCCAATAACCCCACAAGGACGAGTTTGACTTTAGAGGATGCATGCGATCCAGGAAAAGGTAATGGCAAGAGATGGTGGCACCAGAGACAACCATGTGGGGAGGAACAAAGAACAGCTTGCTTTTTGACCTTGAGATAGAAACAGAGTAAACAAGAGAAGCTAAAGAGATAGCTTTTGAGTGTGGCTTAGTAGAACCAGGACAGGATATGGCACAGGAAATGATCCATAGAAGAGTCAACATGAGCCTGGGGGTGAGGAGACCATTACAGCCCACAGCACAAAGTTGTCCCTCCCCACTCTCAACTCCACTTTTCCATAATACCCAAGAAGAAAAGTAAGCTTTCTGTCTCTCAGCAGCTTGCTAAACCAGGAATCTTTGTAAGTTTCTTTCTTCAAAATACTCTTTAATCTCTGTGCTGTTAAAAACCATGGTTAACTATTCGAATGTTTGTACTAATGCTTGGATGACTATGAAGAGGCTGAATGGGGAAAACCCTGAAAAGAGGGGATCTAAAAATACTGGGGGAGTATCTCTATAAACATCAAGTTAGCAGCTATTGGAGCAAGATTTCTTGTGAAGGGCTCACATTCAATGCAGAGGGAGAGAGAGAAATTGTTTTCATCAAGGTTTTTCCCTTTGGGTATGTTAACACTGCCAAAGGCTAACTGGCTGGCCCTCAGATGGGGATCCACCATTACCCTTGTCCTAGTCTGAAAGTAAACCACTCCCTTAAGAGGAAGTGGCTGGAAAGAAAGTCACCTCCCAAGGGAGGAGTGGCCTAGGCCAAAACAAGCAGGTCCACTCTAGATGAACCATGAGAAGCACTGTTTAATACCCATGAGGAAACTCAGGAGGACCAGATGACAGAAATGAAGTAACTTGCTCAAGGTCACAAAGGTTGAAGCAGAGGCAAGATTCAAACTCAGGGCTTATGTTTTCATTTTCAGTTCTCTCTCCTTGCTCTAATTAGCCCCCAAGCATCTAGAGGCTAGGGACTATGCCAATAAAAATGCACTTAATGTGTGTGTATGTATGTATGTATTTATATACCTTTATATCAACCTTGTGAGTTAAAAACTGAGAGCATTAATAATGCCCTATTTTATAGAAGAGCAAACAGGATCATAGATTGAGTAAACTGCCTAAGATCACAGGGTTAGTACTGTAATTAGAACTCAGACTTGAACCCAACTTCTGTGACTGCACTTCCAGAGCTCTTTCTATTACATTGCCTTCTGACTCTTCTTCTGAATTCTCTTCAGTACCTAAGCACAAAGTAGGTATTCACTATTTAATGAACACTTGCTGAATGAACAAGTGAATAAACAAAGAGACATACGTATATATATAATAGACATATGTATATGTGTGTATACTTATATATGTGTATAATACATATGTGTGTGTGTATATATTATATGTGTGTGCGCATATATATATATGTATATATATATATTTTGCTTTGGAAATCTCATCCAGGATGACACCAGGTGTTCCCCATCTCTCCCTGAAGGTTGGGCCAATTTTTCATCAGCCATTGCCATTCGGGGCAGCCAAGCTGGGAGTCACCAATTAACTCCTCTAACTGCTTCCCCAGTTGTAATGGTTCAGGCATTTATGTGCACACACGTGAAAAATAACCAAAACAACAGGGCCACTTTTCCCTGACACATAGATATAGCCAGTAGAAACCATAGATGGAGCTCGGTTGAGATTACAACCCATAATTCCAGGAACTGACAACTAAGCTGAAAAACTTTCCACTGGGTTGGTCTGGTAAATATCCTTCCAGAATCCAAAGGGTACATAAAGGTAAAGGCTTTTCTTTTCCAAGAAAATCTGAAGAGGAAGTTTTCAGCATCCAGGTTTCTAGAAACCACTTTAATAGGCTTTATGCATTTTAATTAATGTTTTCTTTTTTGTACTTCTGCCCAGACATGGTTCATATGAAGGGAGCAGGATGGATTTTTAAAATCTAACAAACAAATAAATTAAATTCAAAGGCACTTAAGGCCACTGAAGAGGTAGCAGGGGAAAAAAAAGTAAAAATTGGAGAGGGTTTTTAAGAGAAGAGGAAACCTATACAAGGAAAAGTCTACCTATGGTCCAAATGGAAACCCACAGCACTGGAACTATTTAATGGAAAGAGGAGAAAAGAGTATATATATAAGGGTATACTTAGAATGTTGGAGGTAGAAAGGATCTTAGAGGTCATCTAGTTCAACCCCCTCATTATTAATGGATAAGGAAACTGAGGCCTAGAGATTATGTAACTAAAGTAAATGTCTTCCTACTATGTACCCAGGATACTTCCCACTATCTTTATGGAATTATTTGCTGTACTGTTCTTAGAATGATAAATGGAGAGCTGGAAATGACCTCAGAGAACACCTTTCCAAACACTCTCTCATTTTATAGATGAGGAAACTGAAGTTTCAGGAGATTAAATGATTTTCCTAAACTGGGTGGTGCAGTGGATAGAGTGCCAGACCTGAAGTCAGGAAGACTCATTAATAATACTCAGGAAGATTCATCTTCAAATCCAGCCTCAGACACTTACCAGCTATGTGACCCTGGGCAAGTCACTTAACCCTGTTTGCCTCAGCTTCCTCATCTATAAAATGAGCTGGAGAAGGAAATGACAAACCACTCTAGCGTCTTTGCCAAGAAATGCCCAAATGGGGTCACAAAGAGTCAGACATGAATGACTGACAAGAACAGCAAAGTAAGTGGCAAAAGCAAGTAGGTGGCATTATAGATAAAGTGTGGGGCCTGGAGTCAGGAAAATCTAAGTTCAAATTTGGCCTCAGGTGCTTACTAGCTAGCTATGTGACCCTGGGCAAGTCACTTAACTGTTCTTTGCCTCAGTTTCCTTAACTGTAAAATGAAGATGCTCATGGCATTATTGGAGATTTGTCATGATGATCAAATGAGAAAATATTTTTAAAGTGCTTAGCACAGTGTCTGATACAGAGAAGACCCTTAATAAATGTTTGTTTCCTTCCTTTTTCTAACACCAGAGCCAGTGTTCTTTCTATCATAATATGTATCTTTTTCTTTTCACATCAACAACAGGAAATTTATATCAAAAAACCATTGTCTTATAACTTGATATTTCCTACTCTGGTTTTACATTGGAGCACAAAGGTGACATTGGATTCTTAAAGGCTATGCCAGCAGGTGTTTATGACTGAATTCTTGAAGGCTATGCCAGCAGTTATTTGTGACTGGGATGGAGAAGATTCAACATAGATCCCAAATTGAAGAGGGATTCCTTGCAGATGGTGAGAATTTTCCATATGTTCCTGTTTGTGGATGTCATTCTATTAGTTGTATCAAGCCCTGAAACATTGCAGAGTCCCCTAGAACAGCTCTATAATCACTCCAAAGGGTTCCACCTGACTATCCACATAGGAAAGACCAAGTAGATGAAGCATGATATTGCTTGCCCATGTAATACACAAAATCTATAGAGCTTGGCCATCAGTATATATATGCATGCCTGGTACATGCCTACACTGGACCCAGAATTGAACAGGAGGAGGTGAATGGACTGGATTGCCTTTGGGAAACTGCAAAGCTTTTCAATGACCCAAAGCTTCACAAGAAATCAAGGGCCCAAATATTAATACCTTTCTGCAGGTACTATAAAATATTGGGATATGGAATACAATATATTTTTAAGAATTAAAAATGATTGTCATGGATTTTGGGGTCTCAGGACCAACAAGGTAGCTGAGTACATATGCTTTCTGTAGTCCTCATTAATTCTCAAAAAGTGCTAAAAATTGGATGGATATGCCAGAGGGAGAAACATTGTAACTGAGTCAGCAGGACAAAGAGAGAGCACTGGGAAAAGGTAACAATCTTTATAAATGAATTATTGGAGGATGCTAATCGTTAAAGTACTTATCCAACTGATAAGTCAATGAACAAATTAGAAAAAAATGAATCTACAGTGAAGAGTCTCTCCAAAGAGGCAAAAGAGAGAAAAAGAGAATTGAAATTTAAAATGACTAAAGTAGAGGAAAACCTTGCAGAAAAGAAGCAAAAGTCATTATTATAAGCAAACATAATCTTTATACAAGTCAATTTACTTTGAAGACTGGGTGTACAGAGATAACTTAAAATCACTTGTTGGTGAGTCATTTTTCAGCCGTGATCAACTCTTCATGGCCCCATGTGGGGTTTTCTTGGTAAAAAGATACTGGAGAGGTTGGCCATTTCCTTGTCCAGCTCGTTTTACTGATAAGGAAATTGAGGCAAATAGGATTGAGTGATTTGCCTGGAGTCACACAGCTAGAAAGTGTCTGAGGCCAGATTTAAACTCAGGAAGATGAGTCTTCTTGACTCTAGGCCTAGCACTCTAATCACTGTGCCATGGAAAGTAAGTAAGGCCTGTAGCAAATTGGATAGATCCCCTGGAGTGAACTTATGGGAGGACACAGAGAGGTATCATACAGAATGGGCAGGCATAGATGGGTCCTCCAGAATTGATGCTGTCATAGACCAATTTGAGTATTCAAATAGAGTCCTACCATTGTCAGGTCCCCACCAAAATGAAAAATTGTACAGGATAGGCTCGTTTAGAACCCTTATCTGCCCAGGATTCCCCCCACTCTTCCCCTGCCCCCACAACTAATATAACCTAGATTAGATTTTTCCTTACAAGGTGATAAAACTGGGACTTGATGGAGCAAAGCTCAAGCTGTCCCTCCTTAGACATGAATGAATTCTGGATAACTTCTAGCTGTACTATTATGAGAGTAGGTTTCTGGTCACTTAAGGTCATAAAAAACCTACCCAAGTAAAGTGGACACCCTTCAAACTTGATGGATGTCTCAATACCACACAAGTCACCCTATCCTCCTGACCAGAGATAGAGACAGAAGAGTTTCATCTATTTTAACTAAGCAATACTGTATCACTTTCTATTTTAGGACTAAATAAACTTCCTTTTGTTTACTATTCAGTGATCTACAAGTACCTCATTGTGTCCTGACATTAAGCCTGAATGAACAAGGTGCTGGCCTGAATCAGTCTTTCCCTTAACATAAGATCAAAGAAAGATTGAATGTCTACCTAGCTAAATTCAGAGCCACTTACCAAGTTGGCCACAGGTGGATGAATCTTTTTGGCAATAGTAAGGTTCCCTTCCTTCCTTCCTTCCTTCCTTCCTTCCTTCCTTCCTTCCTTCCTTCCTTCCTTCCTTCCTTCCTTCCTTCCTTCCTTCCTTCCTTTTCTTCTTCCCTATGTATGAGCACAAGTTCTTCTGTCCCCCATAGCATAGTATAATAAAAAGATGATTGCACATGAAACTGCAAATCTATTATGTACAACTTGCTATTCCTTTTAAATATGAAGGTCTCTTACTGCATCCTGGGCCATCTCTAGTCATCCTGATCTATATCTTGCCACTGAACTCAGATGGCTCTGGAGGAGAAAATGAGACTGGTGACTTTGCACAGCTCTCCCTCATTTAAGTCCAATTCATTTGCATATCACAGCATCACCTCCCTGATGTCATGGCCCTCTTTGAGAATGAGGGACAAAAACCCAACCTTTTAAATATATAATAAAGTAAACCTTTTAAATATATAATAAAGTAATAAAATAATTACTTTTTTTTTCTTTTTCCCTTTTTTTCTTTTATCCCCCCCAGAAAGAAAAAGAACCTATATGTCCTAAAATGTTTATAGCAGCTCTCTTTGTAGTGGCAAAGAACTGGAAATTGCAGGAAAGCCCATCAATTGAGGAATGGCTGAACAAGTTGTGGTAGAAGATTATGATGGAATACTGCTTTTGTTACAAGAAATGATGAGCTCAATGATCTTAGAAAAACATGGAAAGACTTGCATGAAATAACCACGAGCAAAATGAGCAGAATCAAGAGAACATTGATATAGTAAATCATTTTGACTTATAAATACTCCAATTAACTATAAAGGACAATGAAGAAAGATGCTATTTGCATCCAGAGAAAGAACTGATAAATATATAGAATATATTATGTATAGAGTAATTTTCACACACACATACATCTAATGGTAGCCATCTTTAAGGCAATAGCAACTTTCTTTTTTAAAAATCTTATTTAATATTTTATTTTTTCCCAATTACATGCAAAAATAGTTTTAACAATTTTTTTCAAATTTTAAGTTCCAAATTCTCTCCCTTCCTCCCCTACTACCCCCCTCCCCATTGGGAAGGCAAGCAATTTGACATATGTTATACATATGTAGTCATGCAAAACACATTTTCACATAAGTCATTCTGTCAAGAAAACAGACAAAAAATAAAGAAAAATTTAAAAAGTAAAGAAAAAGTATCTTTGATCTGCATTCAGTCTCTACCAATTCTCAACAGCAGTTTTCAAAGACTGTCCACAAATATATGTAGAGGGGCAGTGCTCTGCAATAGTGGGGGAGTATTCATACAGAAAGAAAATATAGATCGTTGCATTATCAAAGTGTGCTTAGAAGATTGTTTAGCACAGTAGATTTAGAACGGAAAGACATGGCTTTGACAAGGCAAAGTCTTAAATCTTGGTCTGCTATTTATTATCTCTGTAACCCTGGGTCTTTGGACCTTATCTGTGAAAAGAGGAATGGACAAGAAGATCTCGAACTTCCCTCCCAGCTCCAAATCTCATGATTTTAGCGGCACACCCAGAAGGTGGGACTGTTCTAATAAAAGTGACAGGAGACACACTATTTTATACTTGTTTAACAGGGCAGACAATCCCTCCCCAAACACAATTTTAGCTGTATAACTACAGGAAAGTTGTTTAACCTCTCAGTGTCCCAGGACACTTTATAAAACTATAAGTCACAGAAGGACGGCCAATTTCCATCAGTAGAAAGTTTCCACACTGGAATTCAGTCAGGCAACAAACATTTATTAAGCACTTTTTATGTTGTAGGCATTGTATTAAGCACTGGGGACACAAAAAAGGACAAAAATAGTGGGAGAGACAATATGCCACTAACTAGGTACCTATAAGGTACTGTAGGGTAGATGGAAGGGAACCTGAGAGTGAAAGACCACTGTAAGACAGAGAGCTTTAAAATGAATCTTGAAGTAAGCCAGGGAAATGAAGATGCAGAGAAGAGGAGGGAGAGTACTCCAGGCATGGAGGATAGCCAGTGCCAAGGTGGAAGATAGAGAGCCATGCATGAGGAATGGTAAGTAGTCCAGTGTAGTTAAAATGTAGAGTATTTATGGAAAAGAAGGGGAAGGAATAAGCATTTATATAGCACCTACTATGTGCAGGTACTGTGCTAAGCTCTTTTACAGATTTCATCCTCACACTCAACCTGAAAGAGAGTACAGTGCTAAAGGAATTGGAAAGGCAGAAAGGGGGCAAATTATGAAGAGCTTTAAAGGCCAAACAGGAGTTTATATTTGATTCTGAAGGTAATAGGGAGCCACTAAAGTTTAATGAAAAGCAGGGAGCATGACATGGTCAGATATACACAGTACTTTAGGAAAATCACTAGGTGTTCCCTGAAACAATGAAACCACAGGTACAACTCTCTCTCTCCAGCCTGTTTGTGACCCCTAAACAGGCAAGGCAAAAGTGAATATGATCTAAAAGATCCAAGGAGGCAGCTAGGTGATTCAGTGGATTGAATGCTAGGCCTGGTGTTAGGAAGACCTGAGTTCAAATCTGACCTCAGACATTTGCTAGCTGTGTGACCTTGGGCAAGTCTTTTGGCATCTTTTTTACTTAATTCACCAGACAAGGAAATAACAAACCACTCCATTATCTTGGGGGAAAAAAAAGCCTATACAGGTCACAAAGAGTCAGACACAACTGAACAACAAAACAGCAAAAGAGCCTAGGTAGGCAGACTATAATTTCGGATGCTATGCATGATTCAAATAGACCTTAATCCATGCTTTTAGAAAACAGATGAAAAGTTGTGCTATTTCTCTAGTTTGCAAACAAAAATACTAACTACTGACAATTACCCCGACACTGGAAAAAAGGAAAGCAACAGCCACCCACCCAACCATCCCTTGAAAATAGTCCTATTATTGAAGTTGGAGGATCATCTCCTTTAAAATGTCTAGGGTAACTTATAAACCTCAATGAGTGATATTATTCTAAAGTTTTCCCTTATAATCCCAACAGTTTCCTAAGCTTTAAGTTTGAAACTACTCCCCTGTCAAACAAAAAAGGGAGGACAGGATGATCTTCATTTGGATACATGACGGGCATTTCAGAAGAGCCCAGACAAAGAGAAAAGAAGGAGCAATCAAATGTGGCCTGAGAAGCATTTTCTTCCAAAGGACAGGTATTAAAAAGAGAGAGAGAATAAGATGCTAGATGGTATAAGATAATAATAAAAGATTATGATCATGTCGCATAATATAGAGGGGCAGTTAGCTGGTGTAGTGGATAGAATGCTAGGCTTGGAGTCAAGAAGACTCATTTTCCTGAGCTCAAATCCAGCCTTGGACACTTAGTAGTTATGTGACTCTGGGCAAGTCACAATCTCATTTGCCTCAGTTTCCTCATCTGTAAAAAGAGCTAGAAGCAGGAAATGGCAAACCATTCCAGTATCATTGCCAAGAAAACACCAAACTGCAGTCATAAAGAGTTAGGCACAACTGAAAAATGACTCAACAACAATAAAGCATGATATAGTGGACAGAAGACTGACCTTGGTGTCAGGACATCCTGAGCTCGAGTCCTATCTCGGACAATGTAACCCTGAGCAAGTGATTTAACCTTTTTCAGTGCCCTAGATTCATTATGAGTTGTAGAATAGCAGAAATAAGGTTAGCTTATTAAAAAACACCCAGCCCCTTTCCTGGCCTGAAAGCAACCCGAAGAACAATGATCACATGAGAGGCAGTATGGTGCAGTGGTTAGAGGCTGGGCCTTGGAGTCAGGAAGCCCTGGATTTATGTCTGGCCTCTGAACATCCTGGCTTTGTGACCAAGAATGACTCATTTAATATCTCTAGGACTATAAATTTTCTTGAAGCTATCCATTTGCCTTGGTGGAAGGAGTGTTGACACCAAACAAATTACAAATCTGAACCAAAAAAAAATGATCATAGTATCTGCTTTGGGTCCTATTTTCTTCATTTTATTAGAACAAGAGGGGACTCAGACACAATATCACAAAAATTCAGAATGGAAAGAGGAGTCAGAAGCCACAATCCTACTTGATCCGGTTCCCTGTACAGCATCATTCTCACAGTGCTCTACTGGCCTGCCTGGTTTTTTCAACTCCAGAAAATAAAATGTTCATCCTAGGTTAAACTCATCACCTCTAATCTCATCACCACTCTGCTAACTCAAGCCTTGAATTTCACCACCACCCTCCCTCCTTACCTCCTCCTCTCTCCTCTGATTGGAGGGTTGGAGGGTGGAATACCAAACTTCCTTTATCCAGGGCAGAAACTAGACTTTGGGGCTCTCTACACTCAGCATCTGCTGTCCTGCCTGGTTTTTTCAACTCCATGGAACAAATCCTCCTTCCCTCCCTCCCTTTGTGTGTGTGGTCTTACCCCATTAGATTATAAACTCCTTGAGAGCAGGGACTGCCTTTTTATTCACTTAGCACAGAGCCTGGAACATAGTAGGTGCTTAACAAATGATGTCTATTGGATTCTACACAAGTAGTCACCCAACCTCTATTGGAGAGCTGCCTCCTTCCCAGGATGGCCCACTCTGCTCTGGGGCAGCCCTAATGTTAAGGAAGTTTTCCTTTAGGTCTGCCTCTCTACAGCTTCTATGCATGCATGTTCATTCTGCTCTCTACGACCAAGCAGAGTAATTTTAACCTTTCTTAAGCTTAAAGAATGATTACATTTGTCATATATGGAAATTTCATTCATGTGCGGGTTGATTCCACAGGTGGCCGCCGAAGTCCCTTTCAGCTCTTCAGATTCTGTGATTCCATGAAACTCTGTCCCCTCTCAAACTAAATCCTATAAAATTAGGGTGCTATATAGTGATTTATGTTAATCAAAGTGCTTTTGACTATATTCCTTTATTTGTTCCAGCTGCAGAATGTGTTCCCTTAGTAATAATGTCCATATAATGGGTGGGGGAGTTCTCACATGACCTTTTGATTTTTAAGCGGTCAATTTTTCAAAAAAAAACTTCAGTTTTTCAGATATGATCTTGAGAAATGCCCAGGCCATTTAGGCCACCTTGCTGTAAAGAAATAGAAGATTTGAAAATAGGAAGACATTATTATTACTATCATTACAATTATTTACGATGATGATACTAAAGTAAATTTCCTTATTTGCGGGACAGTAACAGTAATATAACTCACTTGACAAAGCACTGGGAGGTTTTTTGCCCAGAAATTTCTCAGAGAATTGAAAAGGCAAACTAAAAAAGAAAATCTCAGACACCTTTCTGCACTGATGATATTTCTAAGTCTATTAAAACACGAAAGCCCTATGCAGCTGTTCGGGAATGGGTCTAAAGATAATAGTATTGGGCCATCTGGAATATAAAAGTGAAATAAAAGTCACTACATGTTTGGAGCAAGAGGCATGTCACTTCATTAAACAGTTCCAGTCAGTTAGAGCACAGTGCCAATGAGGCCAAGGTTTCACATTTTCTCTCCCTATGTTAATACTTCAATATCCTTATGGATACATGATTTATTTCCTCAGTAAGACCAAATGAGATAATACTTATAAAGCCCTATATAAATACTAGTTATTATGACTATCATATTTTTTTCCTGCTACCAGTGCAGATCTTAAATATCCTTGACTCAAATCTTGTGAATTCATCTGCTTTTCCATCAGTCTTCTATAGAGGATTCTCCATGATTTATACAGAGTGCTGAAGGCCTTCCTGTGTTTTTGTTGTTTTAAAAAAAAAAATTTGTAGATACCATTATTCATAAAAATACCCAGGAATGTCACATTCTTCTGCGTGACTGCAGGTCTCATTGAGGGAGCCCAGCAATATTGTAGAATTTAATGTTATCAATTTGATGCAACATTGTTTGGTCACCCAATCAAAACATCTTTAGTACCTCACCATGTATAGGGAAGAAATCTCTCATCTCTTTACACTGTGTTTGACATTCTCTAAGCTTTGGTGAGCATATGGCTTTCTATGTTTTCACCTCTTGAGACATTTCCTGATAAGCTGCAAAGGAAAGACCATTTAGATAAAGAATACCTATTATTGAGACTATTAGATGCATTTGTACAATGCTAGTTTATAAGTACAAATATCTCAGAAAGGACAATGAGTTAGGCCCAGAATTTAAATAGTAGGAAGAGATCATGGTAGATTACATTTGGAAAATTATTCAGCATTTTTAATGACTCTCCCCCCCCCCCAAGCTTCTTTCTGAAACAAAGGTCCATCTTTTGAGTATTAATATGCTTCTGGCAATCCTATATGGACATGGATCATGAAATAGTATAGTTACCAAATAGGTAAAGCCATGAGTCATCCAAAGAGCAACGGAAGAACTCAAGATGGTTTGAGTAGGCTGAAGCATATCACCAATGAAAACTCGTACATAAAAAATGGAACCAAAATATCATTAGTGAGAGTTATGACAAGCAAAGTTAGTTATGCCATTAGTGTGGCAAGAACAAGGGATGAGAGACTGAAGGTCTACGTGCTCCATTGGTGCCATGTCAAGAACTCTAAGGAAGGTTCCGGTATACTGTGTGACAGGTAAAATCTAAAATAACTGAGGAAACATAGGTTTGAGCTTCCAAGCATATCAATTTATTATGCAATGCATGCCAACTGCATAACAAATTAGGACCAGGTATCACATCATCTGCTTGGCAATGGACCCCAAATACAGGGAAAGATAGATTTTTATGCATTAAAACAATTAACAATATATAAACTAGGATACAAGATTAGGTAATCTGATTTCTAATTGGAGGAAAGATTAGGGGCTTTCCAAATTGGGAGGGGGAGAGCAAACAATTCCCTTAAATCAGAAAAAAGAGGGGTCCCATTCCCCTCAAGTGTCTGCATTCAAACAAAGGAACAAGGAAACAGTAATTGACTGACCAGCAAAGGGCAAGTTTTCAGATAAGACCCTTGGGTTGCTTGAGATGTATAGTTGTGAGAAAACTTTGCATTAATCTTCAGATAAGACTGTATTTCTGGTCAGCCTAACCTAAGTCTTTAGTTAAAGGTAGAGATGGTTCAGCTTCCCAGCTATACCACACTAGGTTCAAACAATGCAATAACATTTTCTCACAATTCCCATAATTAAAAGAAGTTTTCTCACAAAAAAGAAATTGGACTGGACCCATAATTGAATAGAAAGGGAACTGAGCTAGAGTTAGAATGGAGTCCATGTGGTTCACTCAATTCCCACAGTTGGATAAATTTCCCATGGAAGGTTTATGAGAGTAGATGAACAAAAGATACAGAGAATGGATAGAAACTGATGGGCGGTAGTTAGCATCATTGTTGAGAGTACTCACATCAATGATATACATGTTTTATTTATAAGGCAGATGAAAAGTTTTATTATTTCTCTAGCTTGCAAATACATATTAACCACTGACAATTCTTCTGATGCTGGGGCTAAAGAAAAGGAAGCAGCAGATACCCACCTACTTCTGGATTTTAAAATAGTTATTTCATTGAAGTTGGCAGATCATCTAGTTTAAAATCTCTTGGCCAACATTTAAACCTCATGAAAGCATCAAAGTAATGTCACACATTTCTACAGTGCTTTAGAAAACACTTTCACAGATGTTGTCTCATTTTATTCTTATAAGAACTCTCTGACGAAGGGAGTGAAAGTATTATTCCCATTTTGTCGATGAAGAAACATGTTCTAAGAGGCTATGCCATGTTCAGGAACTCTCATCTATTAAGGGTAAATGCAATCCTAGAACTTGAAGTCTCAGACTCTTACTTCACCATGCTTTTTCTAGTACATCATATAGGCTTTCAAAGAGAAAACAACTCTTTTCCAAGAAGATAGGTTGCCAGCTCTAAACACTCTTAGTTACAGCTTTTGATCATATAAAAAAGGGAGCAAGGGAACAGAGTTCAAATGCCAATTCATTAGTTCCATATGTACCTCAGGGTCTGGAGTACATAAATCCCCTATCAGCTTGATCAGAAAGAACACCTTCTCCACATGGAGAGGTGGGAAATCTGCTTCCAGGAGAGTCGAGAGGACATTTAAGGGAAATAGCTTGGAAAGACTGGAGCAAGCGTGGACATTCTGTAGCTGGTTTTGCTCAGCTGAACACGTGAGAGAGAAGAGTCTCTTTGATGGCTGTGGAGACATTCAGGCCTGGCAGCTTGTCAACATCCTCTTCCCTTTTGGCTTCATTACCTCTTTGCCTCAGCACCCCTGGTTGAACTGATGGATTCATTTGCCCACGGTGTCTGGTGAGAGATAAAAATGGAAGGGGAAGACACCCTCTCCCCTCTGAGGTCCTGGGGCCTAAGAAGCCCTTGGTTTTTGGCCTTGCCCCTTGCTCTTTTCAATTAGTGCAGCAGCAAGCACCCTGACACATCGAGGATGGGCTGCTTGCACAGGTTCTTTAATCTACTTTTCTAAAAGGAAAACAACTTTTGAGGGGTCAACAATATTCTGAGTACATATACACTTTTCAGAGCTGGAGGGCATCGTGACCCCCTTTACTCAGTGCCTCATTAGCAATGAACAAAAGAAGTGAGCCTTCCTACAAAAAGGAAGCTTCCTTTATTGGGCTCCACCTGAGGCCTATTAATGGTCTGGGGAAAGTCTTTAACTCTCATTATAATCTGAGATCAAGAGAGGAGAGTCTCTGACTCTGGGATTTTCAAAGATGAGGAGAAGTGAGAGACAGGAATCAGAATTGGAATACAATTTTGTATTCCTTGCAATAACCATAACCCAAAGTGCAAGGAAGGACCTTCTAGACTTCATTCCAGCTGAAAACTCATCTGGACATGAGCTTGGTAGAGCTAGAGCTATGTGGGAACTCCACTTACAGGTAAGTAGAATAGGGTAGCAGCCATATGGACCTCAGGGGTGCTGGAAAGGCAGCCTTTTCCAAAGGATATATCCTTCAATTCTGCTGATTCCTGAAATATCACCACTAAAGAAAAAAATATATGTATATATACATGTATACTCATACACACATACATAGGTGCAGGTACATGTATGTATATGTGTGTATAGATTTGGGGTGTAGGGTGTGTTCAGGGAGGTCTAATACCTTTGGTATGATGGCTGCCAAGCCCTTTCCCGGGCTCTTTCCACCTTTGGTGTACACCTGTTCCACCCAACTCTCACCTGTGGCTCCAAGAAGCTGCAACATGCACAGACGGGCCAAAACAGGTTGAGGGTAACCAAGGGGTTTCAAACCATTGGTAAGTTAGGGGGGGTGTCTACCCCAAGCATGTAAAGACTTCCCCTTGTGTAATGGGCAGATGAGAACAATTTGTTCCAATGGCCATGAAGGCAGATGAAGCAGGCGATGTGGAGTGCTTAGAGCTTGGTTAGACGCTGAAGACGCCAAGGTCATCCACTGCATCCTGAGCCATCGCAGGCTATGTTGACTCTGTTCTGCAACTGGATTACAATGATTCTGGAGGAGAGAGAGTGAGGCTGATGACTTTGTGCAACTCTGCCTCACTTAAATCCAATTTACACACATATCAAAAGATATCATGTGTGTATGAACATTTGCGTGTATTATATATTATACATACATATATAGATATAGATATTATACACATACACTTTCGCATGCTAAATTATTAATACCTTCGGGATGTTTAAAGATAGGTTTATCAGCGCCTTTCCTGAGAACAGGTTTTGATAGGATGGCAAAGAATATGATGGGGATGAGAACTATAGAGGGGACACTACCCAAAGGAAAAGATAAGGGAATCTTAGCAGACCACAAGCTGTGGTATGGAATAGTATCATTCAGGAATCATGAAAGATCATGTGATTTTAGGGAGGCACCTGACACAGAAATAAGAAGAGGTTAGTTCCACTGTTTTCTACCTGGTCAGGCCACAACCAGTATCTTCTATCAAATTCTGAGCACAAACAAGGTGAAGTCCATTGAGAAGTCAACAAACAAACTTCCTCAGTCAAAGGATCTGGGAATGTTTAGCCTAGAGACTTAGGGAGAACATGAAAACATTGTTACCTACATTAAAGGAAGCATACAGGAGGAAGAGGAATTAGATATTCCTTGCTTCCTCATTGGCAGCTATGATATTCATTTGAAACTAATTCAAAATAAGAATATTTTCACCTCAGGTACAAAACATTTCACAAGGGAGTGTCAGAGCATAGTCCAACCAGAGATGAGTGGTCTGATCATTTCCACTGGGAGATTTGTGTGTGTGTGTGTGTGTGTGTGTGTGTGTGTGTGAGAACAGTGATTCTCACAAGGGGATAATCATAATTGAGACTGTATATGTTGTCAAGGTGAAGTGATGCACACTTACTATGGGACCACAGGGAGGAAGCATACTGCTCACTATCCCCTCCCCACCTCTATGTTAGCACCCTTTCAAGACTCATTCTCCTTATGCTAGGTACAGCTCTGAACCAACTTCCATAGATAAAACTTGTGACAGAGTAATACAAAAAACAAAACAAAACAAAACCTTCCTCAGATCCTTTCTTGATTTTAGTAGAAGAACTGATTTACAAGAGTAAAATTAAGGGGCCATTATGAAACCATAGCCACACTTGCCCTCAAGAACCATGAAAGCTGGTATTGCAGAGAAATGTCTAACATCCATTTTCCAGACTTGAACTTAAAATGAGCTCTGTTAGCCTGAGAGCCTGAAGGAAGAGATAAGCAGCTATCAGCTACAAGCCATAAGAGTGGACGGCTGATAATGCTGCATAAATCAGAAGGTCTTCGTGGCCCATCAGTCATGTGGCCAAGCAAAGCAGAAACCACCCTATTTATTCACTACTACTAACTAGGGAATGGGCTTTCAATTTTCCTAGGTTTATTGCACCAAACTGAGATATTCCAACAAATGATGATCTTACTGTTTCCTTAGAAGAGTTGTGAGGCACACTAGGAATTGTAGAAGTCACTCTTTGGCTCCAACTGGACATGCCCCTCTTTTTCATTTCCTTATTTCCATCAAGGGCAGTCACCCAGGTTCACATCCTTGGGACCATCCTTGATCCTTCGCTCTCCTTCATCCTTTGAATAGAATTTGTCACCAAGTCTTGCTGGTTTCATCTCCACGGTGTCTTTCACAATGATCTCCTTTCATTCCTGACTACTGCAGTAGCCTCCTAATAGATCACACTGCCTCTAATTTCTCTGTTTCATGATCCATTTCCACATAGCTGCCAAATTGACATTTTTAAAGTATAAATCTATGTCACTCTGCCCTCAAGAATCTCAGTAGCTCCCTATTGCCTCCAGGATAAATCCAAATAACGGTGACATTTAAACTTTCACAATCTTGCTACAATCTATGTTTCTGGAATGATTTCACATTAATCCTCTTCATGCATTCTGTTTCAGCCTAAAAAGGCTCCTTGCTACTGCCTGTAGATAACATTCATCACAGGCAGTGATGATATCCATCTGAGACTAATGCAAAATAAATATATTTTCACCACAAACAAAAAAATTGTTTAGTAAAGGAATGTCAGATGACAGTTTAACCACAGGTGAGTGATTTGACCATCTCTCCTGGGACATTTTGGTGGGGGGTATGGCAACTTCATGAGTCAAACATCATAATCCTGTCTCTGAGGGACCTGTACTTCTTGTAATCTCTAGGTCCCTCCAAAACTCAGCTCATAGGTCAACTCCTCTATCAGGTCTTTCCAAATCCTCCCCATTTGTTAGTGTTTTCACTTTCAACTCTGTTAGGTGTCACAGTGGACAGAGTTTTTTACCTGGAATCAGGAAGATCTAAGTTCAAATCTAGCCTCATATACTTGCTAGCTGTGTGACCCTGGGTGAGTCACTTAGCCATGTTTGCCTTAGTTTCCCCATCTGTAAAATTATTTGGAGAAGGAAATGGCAAACCATTCCAGTATCTTTCCCAAGAAAAACCCAAATGGGGTCACAGAGTTGGACACAACTGAAACAACTGAATATTTACTACCTGCCAGGTACTGTGCTAAGAGGTTTACAAATATTATCTCATTTGATTTTTAGAATGACCCTATGAGGTAGGTGCAATTATTATTCCCATTTTACAGATAAGGAAACTGAGGCAGATAGTGGCTAAGTGACTTGCCCAAGATCACATAGCTAGATTTAAGCTCAGGTCTTCCTGACTCCAGGTCTAGGGCTCTATCCACTGTGTCACCTGGTTGCCTTTAATAATAATAACGGATGCTTTTTTGATGGAAACTCTCAGAAATAATGTGACTTAACAAGGTCACACAAGTAGTAAGTGGCAGTCCTAAATGACCTTCCCTCAGGCAGCAAAAGTCTGCAATCCTTAATTGGTTTCTTTGAGGAGTAATGCCAAGTCATCATCCCTAGCATAGGACTGTGGCAAGATGGGGAATTTTCTCTCAGGTTGTTGTTCAGTCATTTTAGTTGTATCTAACTCTTTGTGACCCCATTTGAAGTTTTCTTGGCAAAGACACTCAAGTGGTTTTCCATTTCCTTCTTCAGCTAATTTTATAGATCAGGAAACTGAGGTAAACAGAGCTAAGTGACTTGCCCAGGGTCACAGAGCTAGTAAGTATCTGAAGCCAGATTTGAACTTAGATGTTCTTGACTCCAGCCTGGCACTCTATCCATTGTGCCACCTAACCACCCTTCCCCTTCAGGACTCAGGCCTTTCTCTCTTCTCTTTCCCCCACCTGCCTCATCAGCTTTGAAAATGGGGCCTGGAAGTTGGTTTCAGTTGATGCAGGGCATTGACATACCAAAGTACTGAAAGTAAAATCTTCAGTACTTCTGAGCAACTTGGGCACCGCGGGGCCAAGAGGATTCCAGAAAAGTCAGTCTCAACCAAGAACTTCCACAGAAACAATTTTACAACCACTTGAAGATGACTGAATCTGCTCAATCGAGCACATCAGTGAAGGGCGTCACCAGCTGCACTTTCAACTTGACAGGGAAAGATATTTTTTTTCCTCCCCATGGTTCTGTAAGTGCATTTTTGGAGTTGCAGTCTTAAAAAAAATGACCATCTGTGTTAACTTGTACTTCACAAACCAGGAATGGCCAAACCACCAGAGAGATCACCATTTGAAAACAATTAATGGAAATATTTGGAACTGAAAACAAGGCCACACCTTTCAGGTCTACTGAAACACATTTCAACAGCGTGAAATTCTTCACAGGAAGAAACTAGAAACTTGTGGGAACCTTTGGCTAAGATACAGAAACCGTCTTTCCTCACCCCCTATGCTTTCTATCTGCAAATAAAATCCAAAATGCACCTACTCATTGAATTTCAGACTCAGATTCTAACCCAACTTGTGGATGTAAAAGCAATGAAAGCAGGATTCTCCTCACCCCATGCCCACCCCCACCCCCACGCCCATCCCCAGCTGCGAGGAGTTTATTTATTTGAATCTGCTTGTAGCTGTTACTCACTTGTTCTCCTAAGGAGGTGTCAAGGTCTGGCCAGTTTGTGTTCAGAGGAGTGGCTTGTGTTTTCCCAAGACTTTCCTCAGTGCTCAAGTGCTCCTGAACCACCACTCCAAATCTCCTTAACTATTTAACACATCATTCGGAAAAGCTCATACACTCTTTTGCGTCCTTAGGAGAACAGTCATCACTTACAATTGCCCTTGCCCAGCACTGACTTTCTTCATGTGACCCCAGTGAAAAGAAAGGCAAGGGAGAAAGGCCACATGTTGAGGTCATAGTTGAAGGATACATCACAAGGACACTGTTGAGGGGTACATCAACAGCCTGCTGACCTCCCATGACTAGAAGGAGCATATTTAGACAACTTTAAGAGCATGTTTTTCTGATTACATTGTTTAGAGTTCACTACAGGCACACAAATAGAAAGGGTTAGAATTTTCCAGTCACCTGCATATAGTATAGGGCCTGAAGCATTTTAATGTAAAATTAGGAAGGCTTAATATGAAAAGAATTATAGCAAGAGATGATTCTAGTTACTAAAAACACCAATTTTTAGAAAAAAAAATTGAAGTAGATTTTAATAAACTTAAATGATTTTTTAAAAAGTACCTAAGGGAGATGTGAAGCTGTAGAATACAACAAAGCCTTCTCAGAAAGATCCACAGCAATACAAGAGAGGTTGGTATTCTCATTCACCCAGGGAAACCAAAGTGGAAGAAAAACACATATTGCCAATAGCTCAAGGCAACACACTGAATTATACTCCCTATGTGATTATGTATGGGTATAGATAACTTGAGTGTTTTCTGCAATGGAGAGTGAACTGTACACAGAAATGAATACAGGCATACCTCGGAGAGATTACAGGTATGGTTCCAGATCACCATAATAAAGTGAATATCACAATAAAGTGAGTGCCTTGAATTTATTGGTTTCCCAGTGCACATAAAAGTTATATTTACACTATATTGTAGTCTATTAAGTGTGCAACAGTATTATGGCTAAAAACAATGTACAAACCTTAATTTGAAAATGCTTTATTGTTTAAAAATGCTAACCATCATCTGAGCCTTCAGCGAGTTTTAATTTTTTGTTGGTAGAAGTTCTTGCCTTGATATTGATGGCTTCTGACTGATCGAGGTATGGGTGGTTGTGGCAATTTCATTTTTAAAAAATATTTTATATAACAATTTAATACAATTTTAAATAATTTTTTGCCAATTACACGTAAAAACATTTTTAAACATTTGTTGTTTTTTTGTTTGTTTTGAGTTCCAAATTCTATCTCTTTCTCCTTCCCCCCTTCATGAGATGGTAAGCAATTTAATATAGGTTATACATTAAAGATCATATTAAAATATTTCCATATTGGTCATTTTGTAGAAGAAAATTCAAACTAAAAGAAGAAAGAATCAAAGGAAGGAAGGAGAAAAGAAAGAGAAAGGAAGAAAAAGGAAGGAAGGAAGGAAGAAAAGAAGGAAGGAAGGAAGGAAGGAAGGTGGTATTCAGATACCATGAGTTGTGTGGAGGCAGATAACATTTTTGATGAGTCCTTTGGGATTGTCTCAGATCATTGTATTACTGAGAATAGCTGTCATTCACAATTTTTCCTTATTCAATATGCTACTACTGTATACAGTGTTCATCTGGTTCTGTTCACTTCACTATGCATCAGTTCACATAAATTTTTCCAGGTTTTTCTGAAATTATCCTCATCATTTCTTATAGTACAATAATATTCCATTATAATCATATATCACTACTCGTTCAGTCATTCTCCAGTTGATTCATATCCCTACTATTTTGCCAGGCCTAGAGGCCTAAGGGCTACCCAAGTCTTACCTTACCTATCGAAGGTCTTCGGCTGGCCAAACCGGATAAACGTATAAGAGAAGAGACTTTCCAGAGTCAAACAAGGGTTAGGCTTTATTCAGGGTCTTGGTTACATGTGCAGGGGGAATTCTTCCTCAGGAGAGAGAAATCTCCCAAGGAGGCAAAGATCTTACAGTAAGAGATTGGAAGTGGGAGAATGGGAGAATGAAAGAGGGGGAGAGAGGGGAGAGAGAAGAGCGAAGAGAGGAGAGAAGGAAGAGGGGCCTTCTGTCCTCTAAGGGCCCCTCAGCGCTAAGAGCGCCTTCAGGCTTTCCTGACCCTACTTAAGCTCTCCCACTGCATAGTTTGCACCTGAATACCGTGCCGGTTAGACAACAATAGGTGTGCTCAGACCCGGGCCAATCTCGAGGGCAGGGATGCTCTCTCCCAGCACTTTCCCCACGGGAAGAGGCGAAAATGCACGAGATAGCCCGGTCTCACACCTCAATTCCCTGCTGTTCCCTGGGGGGCCTCATGAGAACTCTAAGGTTTAGAAGTCCTCACTTTTACCTGCCCGAGACTGTCCACATGGAACTGAGCTTACACCCCCAACACTATTTCTAATACTTAGCCACTACAAAAAGAACTGCTATGAATATTTTTATCCAAAGAGGTTCTCTTCCTTTTTGTTTTTATCTCTTTGGAATACAGACCAGTCGTATCGTTGGATCTAAAGGTATGCACAGTTTTATAGCCCTTTGGGCATAGTTCCAAATTTCTCTCCAAAATGATTGGATCATTTCACAATTCTACTAACAATGCATTAATATCCCAGTTTTCCCACATCTCCTCCAACATTTATGATTTTCCTTTTCTGTGAAATTTTTAAAAATAAGACAACAATGAAGTTTGCCCCATCTATTGACCCCTCCTTTCACTTGAACATTTAGAGAACATTGTAGGGTTATTAACTGGACTAATTTCAATATTGTTTTGTCTCAGGGAATAGGGATACCAAAGGAGAGGGAGAGAGACTGGGAACAGCCTGTTAGTGGAGAAGTCAGAATGCACACAACATTTATTGATTTAGTTTGCTATCTTATATGGGAGCAGTTTGTGGCACCTCAAAACAATAGTATAGTAACATCAACAATTACTGATCACCATAACTGATATGATAAAAATGAAAAGGTTTGAAATACTGCAAGAATTATCAAAATGTGAGAGACACTATGGGAGTATATGCTGTTGGATAAGTGGTATCAACAGACTTGCTCTACACAGGGTGGACATAAACTTTCAATTTGTAAAAAACACAACATCTGTAAAGTGCAATAAAAAAGGTATGCCTGGACAAAAAATCCAAGACTGGTCATATTTAGTCTGAGTACTCCTTCCACTGGTCTATATCCCAACTTGTCCACAGCTTGCTATGGAAGGTAGAGACCTAGATTTCAAGTCAGGAGGACCTGAGTTTAAATCCCACCTCTGATATTAGCTGTGTGACCAGGGACCTCTCTGAGTCTCAGTTTCCTGATCTGTAAGAGGGTTTATTCCTGTAGTCAGGTCAACAAACATTAAGTATCTACTATGTACTATTTGTTATACTATCCACTGGGATACAAAAACAATCCCTGCTCTCATGGATAGTGTAAAGGGGGAGACAACAGACAAAAACTATGCACAAACAATATTAGAGGAAAGACACTAACATTAATGAGGTTTGGGAAGGACTTCTTACAGAAGGAGAAATTTTAGCTGAGTCTAAAAGAAAGCAAGGGAATCCAGGAGATGAGGAGGCAGAGAATTCCAGGCATGTGGAACAAGAGAGGAAGGGAGAGCAAGGTGTGAAATGAAGGAAAAGGTAGGAAGGGGTGAAGGGCTTTAAAATCCAAACAGATGATTTCATATGAGATCCAGAAATTCACTGGAGTTTATTAATGGAAAGCAGGGTATATATGTGACATGGTAAGACGTACACTTCAGAAAATTTTATTTGACATCCTGAGTGGAGGATATAGTAGACTTGAGGAAGAGACTTGAGGTAGGCAGACCCACCAAAAGGCTATTGTTATAATCCAAGTGTAAGGTGATGAAAGCCTGAACTAGGGTGGTGGCATTATCAGAGAAAGGAAGGGGACATATAAGAGAGATGATGGGGATGTAGAACTGATAAGATTTGCTGACTGGTTGGACATGGGTTGGGTAGGGGAGGGGTGGTTGTGGAATGCAAGAAAGCAAGGAATCAAGGATGATACGTAATTTGCAAGCTTGAAGCCTGGAAAAATAATGGTGCACTCAGTAGTAATAAGGAAGTTAGGAAGAGGATAGGGATTTTTTTTAGGGGCAGGGAGAGAATGAGTTCAGTTCTGAACATGTTAAGGGGATGTATGCAAGAAATAATACTGAGATAAAATGACAAGACTTGGTAACTGGATATGTGGAGGTGAAGAGTGAGCTGAGGATGACAGAGATCAGTGGTAACTTCGAAGAGAGTAGGTTCCGTTGAGTGGTGAGGTGAGAAGCCTGTTACATAAGCCCAACTCATTGTCTTATCAGAACTTCAGTCTCTTCAAATCACAAGATGTCTCATCAAGTTCTCTAAACCTGCTGTTCCTCTTTTTCAGTTACCCAAGCTTGAGTCACCTTATCTTATCTCTCCAGCTAATTAGTTGTTAGGTCCAGTCAATTCAACTCCAGCACTATCTTTTGCACCCTTACATCCTCACTACTACTATTTCCCTTGAGGCCCTCATTACTTCTTTGCCAGGAGCACCATGTGAAGGGCCAAGGAGACAAATGCAACAAATGGGGAGAAAGCAAAACCAAAACAAACTACTCACAAGGAAAGGCAAAAATGAAATTGTGTTAGGCTCAAAGAACTTATCTTTGATTAGGGGAGATAACACACCCATATACTAATATCTATAGAACATTAAGCATGAGCACACAGGGCAACATTTTTTAAAAGAAGTTCTTAACTGTTCTTCCAGTCTCCAGTCTCTTAACTCTCCAGGCCCACCTTCACACTACCTCCTAATTCACTGTTCACATGCTATCACTCATTGACAAACACACTGACACATGTCAGGAGCTCCCCGTTGCCTGAATTCCCCAAAGAGATATTTCTTTTTTCAGAGAAGTGTCAGCATTTGAGTCTGAGATTTAAGGTCTCTCACCATCTATCTCCCATTTGCCTTTCCAGCCTTGCTGCCCTGCTCCTCCCTTCATGTATTCCACATTTCAGCCAAACCAGATCATTCCTCTTTCCTCATTCTGATTCTGCCCTCACCTTCCTATCGTTGCTTATTTTCTTCTGCATACCTAGAAAGGGTTTTTCTCAACCTTCTCTTTTCTAAGTCTACCTCCTTGTCCTTTCTAAGTTCTACTCAGGTCCCATTTTATTTATGAATCCTCCCTTTGTCCCCAAGAAGGGAGTGGTCTCCCCCTTCCATAAATTTTTCACATTTTGTCTGCATCCCTCCTTTGTTTTTTTTTTTTCAAACTGACCTACGGTTTTCATCTAAGTCAGTTTCCTTTATATGTTCAGATGAGTACTTGCTCTTCAGTTTACTGTCTTAGAAAATGATGTGGAGAAATAAAATGTTAAATGACTTGCCTAGGGTCATACAATTAGTATGTGTGAAGTGGAACTTGCACCCAGGCCTTCCTGCCTCTGGGGCTAGTTCTCTATCCAATATACCAGGCAGCCTCTCATTCTCTCTACTTTAAATATGTCAAATTCTATCTTGTAGCATTTATATTTGTGTCTATCTTATTCCAGAAATTGGAATATAGTCTCCTAAAAAGCAGTTTTCCATTTTATTTCATCTTTGCATCATGAGGACCTGGCATAAGTCATTGTAGTTAATCAACAAGCATTATGTGCTAGATACTAGCCTACAAAAACAGAAAATTAAATTTGAAAAATATTAATTTTTAAAATTGAATTGAAATCAAATTGATTATAAATTTTCTTGTCCTAACTCAGGTGCTCAAGATAGAAGCCCTTTAATTTAAAAAAAAAATTAACACTATTAGAAGCTACTCCTAGATCTAGGCATCAAATATAAAACTGGGAAGGCATTTAACGTTAAATAGAGTATCATTCAAGAATTTATTGTTGTCTCCTAGTATGAATGAGTGAATGAATAGAAAAAATATTCACTGAACACTTATTATCAAATGAGGTTATATAAATAAAGTGCTTTTCAAATCTTAATGCTATGTAAGTGTTAATTATTATCATGTGCCAAGCATTGTTCTATAGGTATCAATCAATAACTGGTCTTTAGCACTAGTCTATGTTCATGGATAGGTGCTACCAAAGACCTTTTTAGTGAAGTTAAAGCTCAATCTAGGGATCCCAAAACTGCTTATGTTGATTATACTGAAATTCTGGTTTCTAAATCAACTAGTAGATGAAAACAACAGGTCAGATAACCTGACCGCACTGAAGTTGGACATACACCAGAGAGAATTCTTTATTGTTAATGTATCTCTTATTTGAGGGCAGATCGATCCTCCCCCTTCCTCTTCCCCAGTTCCTGCTTTGGATTGCTTTCTGGGAACATTCTGTATCATGGACCATTCTTTCTGGACTTTACCACGATGATTCTGCTGCCTTCTCCCTCCACCCCTACAGCTTCCTTCTTCCTCGCCTTCTCCTGTCCCCATCTCTCTCACAGGTAAGTTCCTCTAGAGACCTCTACTTTGAGGAAAGGCAGAGACCAATCATCCTTCATTCTCCAGATTTCCCTACCATGCCCCTGAGAGGGTACTTTTCCCACCTATTTCAGTTCCTTTTAATGTACTGTCTTCTCCATTATAATATAATGAGGTCAGGCACTGGCTGTATTTTTCTTTTTTCTTTTTTTTTGCTTATATTAGTATCCCTCAAACTTAAAACAGTGCCTAGAACACAATAAAACCTTAATAAACTCTGGTTGACTTGACTTGGTCAATGACTAATTAATCCAATCTCCTCAGGTGAGTAACTGAGGCCCAGAGCCCACAGCCAACCTGTCACCCACAGTAGAATCTCAGAGATCCTTTAGCCAGAAACCTTATAATTCTCCATCCTCATTTCACAAACAAGGAAAGAAAACAGCAGTGAGTTTAAATGACTTGTGTGAGATATCACACACCTGTAAAGGATGAGAAGCCCTATCTCCTGATTTGCAGTCCAATGCACCTAATGTAGTCAATGTAGACAAAGACATCTCACAGCTATGTTGATCAAAACAGCCAAAAACCCAGCAAGGGGTGTTTGTCAGCTGCTAGAAAGCAGCCTGCATTGTGCCTGCTGCATGGCTATCTCCTCTCCAAGAGCAGTGAATGGCATGAGAAATTCAGTAAATTTCAGACTCACATACCTAGTGCTATAAACTAAATGATCACAAAAAGGATTGAATGTGGAGCTAGGACCCAAGAAGCTGGCTTCTGGTTTTTTAGTTCATTGTGTAACTTTAGGCAGGCCTCTCTTCCCTCTGCTTTTCATTTCCCTATTGCAAAATGAAATTTATAAGTTCCTACCTTACCTACCTAACAGAGAAGCAGGGAGAGGCAGAATATCGGGAATTCAGCCACCGGGTGATTGTTTGGAACTCTGATGGCCCACCCACCCTCTCAGAACTGCACCAAGGTGTACTTAGGTGTCACAGTCCTTGGTCTTCCCTTGTTTCTCCCTCACTCCCCTGAAAAGGGCTGAAATGGAACACCACATGTAAGAATACCTGGAATATATCATTTATGAAAATTCAGTTTGGAGAATTTTGTCACATTCCTTAAGGTCAATGGAGAACTTTCTCCCCTCCCCTGATGGCAAAATAATAAGAATAAAAATTACGGTTGTTTTTGTTGTAGCTAACATTTGTTTGCTGTTTTTTGTCCTTTGTTTTCAAAGAGGACCAATGATATCACAAGGTGATGTCTTGACTTGCTCAAGAATTGCATTTAGTGGGGCATAGCTGTGCTAAGTTATCAGACTCACTCTCTCTTTCAGAGTCACAGGAGCCCAGAGGCAAGACAGAAGTCAAGGTGAGGTGACTGGTGATTGCCCAGGATGCATGCACACACACATATGTATATGTCTTTATGTGTATGTATATATATACATTTGTGTATATGCGTAAATATATATATAATTTATTATGTGACAGGCGCTGTGCTAAGCGTTTCATAATTATTACATCCTTTGATCCTCATAACAACCTTAGGAGGCAAGGGCTATCATTATTCCCATTTTATAACTGAGGAAACTGAGACAAACAGAGGTAAAAATGATTTGTTGCATAAGTTGCAATCATCTGAGGTCAGATTTGAAATCAGGTCTTCCTGATTCCAGGCTTAGGCTTCTATCCACTGTGCCACCTAGGTTGGAATCTGGAACAGACTGTCTAGAGGTAGAGTGTCCAGACTCTACCCTATGCTTATCATTTCTCCTCCTCCTCCCCTTTGCTTATAGAGCTTCCACTACCCAAGTTAGTTCACCTGAGGTGATGCGAAGTTAAAACTGAGAAATACCTATCAAGCCAACACATGTACTTATTTGGAGCACCTGGAATAACAAGCAATTGCAACTCATGACCAAAAAGAGTTTAGGAAGGTCCTCCCTAAAGAAAATTAAGAAATAATCTTTAGGCACTTTCCATCTACTGGCCCATAGTACCCTTACATTATAACCTGACTAATCAGAATCCCCATTCCTAGGTTGTCCCCTTGACCTGCACTCTCCCAGCAGTGAACAACTTTTCAAAAGTTTTCTCTCCCTCCATCATAGCTTCTAGTCTCGCAGCTCCTAGCCCTTTTTGAGTGGTATGAGGAAAACGCTAAGGTGAATCAGGGCCTCAGTTTACTCATCTGTTAAATGACAGGGTTGGACTAGAGGTCCCCTAAGGTTCTTTCTGTCTCTTCATACATGATCATATAGTCCTATGACCATGATTATTGCATTCTGAATAATAGAGCATATAGGCATGGTGGTTGTATTAATGACCCAGTTGACAAGCATTTATTCAGCACTTTCTTTGTGCCAGCAATTGTGCTAGGTGAAGAGGGACACAAATATAGAAATGAAACAATCCTTGCCCTCAAGAACCTTCCTTCTGGAGTCATTTGCATATCAAAAGAGCCCTGGCAACTGGAAAACTTATTTCAGAACCTTTAGAGGATCAGGTTCAAGCACCTGCTCTGCCACTTACTAGTTAATATGGCCTTGGGCAAATCACTTTATGTCTCTGTCCATAGTTTCTCCATAAATAAAGTAAGCTATTGAACAAAATTCTCTCTCAGGGCCCTTTTAGGTCTGAAAGTCTATGATTCTATATATCAAAGAAATAAGGTTTGACTAGATGATATCAAAGGTCCCTCTCAACCCAAGGTTCATAAAAACTACAATTCTATGGATTGCTAACCTAGAATCTTTAAAGAGGGAAGGAAAAGAGGTGGTGGAAACCAAAATCATACACATTCTACCTCAAATTTAGGTCAAGGATCATTTATTAAGCATCTATTATGTGTCAGACATTGGGCTAAAGGCTGGAGCTAGCCCTGGATTTAGATTATTTATAGATATTATATATCAATATTTTCCCCATGTTTATCAGTAAAGGTGATAGCTTTTTGTAACTTGTGAAAAGACTTGCTGCTTTTCATAGATAAGGTATTATATATCTCTAAGTATAGGCATTATTCTCATCTGAACCATATCTGGGGCAGGAGATCATGGTTTTCCCCCGGGATACCTGACATCTACAAGATTGTACTTCCTCCTCTAGAGAACTCCATGTAGTTTATTGGACCTCACCACATTGCTAGTCCTCACCCATATCTCCCTCATGACCATTTCTACTCCTTCCCCTAGTTCTAGGACTCCTTTCCACTCATCCATTCATCCAATAAGCATTTATTAAGCACCTATTACAGCCAAGTACTCTACTAGATTTGAAGGATACAAATAAAAAAGAAACAGTCCCTTCCCCCAACTTCCTTAAAGACTTAGCTCTAACAAGATGTTCTATATGAGGCCCTTCCTTATCTCTGTATTATTTCCATTTTCCACCTTAGCTCTACTGGCAAGGAACTTGAAGTTTTTTTGTATTTACTGTATTTTTCAAAGATACACTTATAGTAACTATATAGAGTATTTAACATGTGAGATATAACACCTATGTAACGCTTTATAAATGTGGCATTGTGTAATGCAACATATATATGTGTAATCATCCATCTGCATGAATGTAATGTATACATATATTTGCCACATATAAATATATTATTAAAATATAATGCATTTGCTATTTATGTATATTTATCCACGTGTTATATATGTACATACATATATAACACACATGTAGTTAAAGGGGTCTTAGAGACAGTTATGACCTCATGGGTTTCAAAAGGTCAGAAAGGTGAATTATCACTGGGCACCATACTTCGTGAGATCCTGCTTCTTTTTAGTACCGATTGACACATTCCTGATGGGAATTTCCACAGAGATCTTGGAGTCTCTAAGGGCTTCTAACTGTCCTGTCTTCCTGTATTGGTTGGTACCTTCCCATTTTTTCCTCTACAGGACCAGGTATCCTGAGGAGGTCTCTTCTTCAACCCTCCCCCCACCCCCCACCTTCACAAACACAGGTGACAGAATTGATAGTTAACGACTCTAATTTATGTCATTTTATTTTTTTTTAAGAGAAGTTGCTCATATTAAGCATGAAATCATCAGAAAAATGGGGATAATTATAATATTTCACTAGATTGTGGTATAGATCAAGTGAAATAAAGTTTGCAAAGTGCTTTGCAAATCTTACAATGCTATAAAAATATATATTGTTAGTGTTAAAGACCCAAGTCAAGAATTATGGTCCCTGAATGAGGTTGTATACAACTGCACAGTCCCACCCACTCAAGTTTTGGAAATAACAGAACAAAAGAAAACAACACATGAAAGTAATTGCATAGGGTGAACTTTGAACTTAGCTTTTCTAAGTCTTTGAATGAATGATGCTAACAAACATTAACTCAGACCAGAGAGAGGCAAGTACTCAGTGTTCAGGAGCACTCTTATTTTATTGAGGAACATGAATCTCTTTAGTCCACATGTTTACAACTTATATCAGAAGCAAACACTAGAAAAATATTCAGTGCAAGTCTGTCTGTCTTCTCTTTCTCTCCCTGTCCCGCATGCCCCAATGCGATCTCTTTCCCAGCTTCCCTGTCCTCCAGAATGCCTTCCCTACAGGGACTGTTTGCTAGAGGGACAAATTTGTGGTTTGTAGCAATATATGAAGGTCAAGCATTTTCCCCGTGCGCAAAAAGTATGAGATTTTTGCTGGCACGCAAGCCCAGAATGTTTAGATGGTATTCCCAGACTGATATTAACCCAATCACTCTTTTCACTGCAACTCAGTTTAATGGCTTTGTTTCTTGTACTTTGGTGAGTACGATAAGAACTACATTTTTTGGTGAGACTCTACTCCACAATCTTCCACCAGCAATGTTATGAGAGGAAAGGTGTTTAATAAACTCTATGCCTGGATCCTTTGACAGAAAAATGAAAAGACTGATCATTTTTTCTTGACTAAGAATTAATAAAGTGACCGGAATACACCAGATGTGTTAGGGGTTGGTGCTCTCTAACCTTAGGATAATTTTGGCAATGAACAATAGGATGCTTAGATGGCTGAACCCCACTGAATAAGCACATCATTCTACTCATAAAGGAAATAATTTAATGAGAAGCAGGAAACACATGAATTGAAGAGGAAATCTCTAGCTTAAGAGCATACAAATCTATCAAAATGACTTCTATAAATTGAGAATGTTATTTTCAACAGTAATCCTAGAGATATGAATGAGAAACACAAGTTTGCTTGAAAAGAGAAAGGCAAGGGATTATCAAATGATATCTGTCCTAGGCTAACTGGGCTCTCTTATTAATCCACCGTAGAAGAAAGCCTGGGCACTGTGTTGACAGAGAAACATAAAGACAGAAACAGGGATAGACAAATACAGACAGACAGACACAAGTGGGGGGAGAGAGAGACAGACAGACAGAGACAGAGAGGACAGAAGGAGCTTGTTTCTCTGTCCACTAATAAGCAGAGGGGAAGCAATCACAAGCCTTAGAAGACTGTATTTAACCTCTGCCAATGGACTGCTTGCATTCAGGTTGAACTGTTTATCTCTGCCCGCTTGAGGATTAAAGGCAATAGTATACATTGTGCATTCTAAGTTCTGTGCTCAGTCTGAGGGTCACTGGAGGAAGTGTATTCAAGGACAAACCAGTTTTCAACCAAAAGGAATCTTGCCCTGCTAAGAATGGAAAGCATCCTCCTTAATCTAAATGATTCCTTGGGGCTCACCCATTGTTCTGGCAAAGACCAAGTAACTGAGGGAGTAAATTGTTATTAACTTTTCCATTTCACACACCTAAAAGAACCATGATCTAAATGGTATGAGTATTCTTTCTACTAATAAAGGTTGCAAACTTGCTACATCTGACCTTGCATGGTTCTTGTCCTTGTCTCTCTGTAGATTCTTCATGGAAGATTTAGTCAAAGTGCTGAAGGCAGCATCATAGAATCTCAGGATTGGAAAGAAATAAAAGCCTTTTACTCCAACCTATATCTGAACAGGAATGACTCAGATGATAGTAATGACTATACTTGGGGTTATATAATACCTCACCTCTAAGGAACAGCAAATCTTTTCACAAATTACAAAAAGCTGTCACCTTTACTAATATATGGGGGGGGGAGATTAATAAGCAATGTCTACAAATAATGTAAATCCAGGGCTAGCCCCAGCCCTTAGCACAATGCCTGACACATAGTAGATGCTTAATAAGTGATCCTTGATCTAAATTTTAGGTGGAGTATGGATATGATAATTAGAATGGGTCACCCTTTTTTGGGTGGTCAACTGACAGACAAGACTTCATCTGTTGCTCTTAATACTTTGTGGATACTATTGTAGTATTTGAGCTGTCCATCTGTAATTCCTGACTCTGGTTATACCCCTCTCTCCCCTTCTTTTCTGGGTATACACATTCTTGATAATACACCCAACTTCTCAAGGATACAGCATCAATGGTAATACTTTTACAACATACTTCTACTCACCTTGCATCTATCCATCGTCCATGAATTGTTGAAATGTGTAAAGCAATGATTTCAAATCAAGTTGCGAGAACCTGAACTGAATATTTTCCTGAGAAATAACGGGAGGAAAAAGATCTTTCAAATGGGAATTTACAACTCTCTTTAACATAGAGAAAGGCCTATAAATTTGTTGAGCATGGTGAAATAGCACTTTGATTCTAGCCTGAAATCTTTCCCAAAGCAAGCAGAGCTGTCACCCTCATTAGTGAATATATTAACGTAGATTATCATTTTTAGGCAGAGGTAGCTGTGTTCCCAGTCAGAAAGAGCTGTGCTCTGAAACACTCACAAACAGCCTTACTATTAGAATGATGATGAGGAAAGAAGCAAAAGGAAGGGGACATTTTCCCTAAAGGAAACCAAAATATAAATTCTGCTGGATTGCTACATTAAGAGAATTTATAGCTTCTGATTTGACAAGGGAGAATGGCTATAATGTAACTACCCAAACAGCACTGCCAATAAGGTCTGATGGGATTTGGATTTGATTGTCTTGAAACAGTGATCATTTTAACTTGTGGAATTTCAGTTTCATGGGAGTTAGTATGGTATAATGGAAAGAGCATGATTGATTCAGGAGACTCAGGTTTTACCTTTGACTCAGCTTCTAACTAGCCATGTGACCTTTGGTGGACTAGGCACATATGCCTTGCTGGGTTTGTTTTCTCATGAGAAAATGCACTAGAGAATTGCACTAGAGGATTACAGAGGTTTCCTCCAGTTCTAAGAGTTTAAGATTCTAATTCCATTTAAGGCAGAACTGCAAATTAGGGAAAGCAGGTCTTTTGTGTCCTGTTCTGTTTTCCTCATCCCCGCTCTAAGTACTTCCCTATAACCTAGAGCTTGCCTTCCACCATTCTGTTATCTTCACATTTTCACTTTTTCCTTAATGTTGGTCTGAACCCTTTCCCCCCTCATAGGTACTGCATATAAACTTATTCTATTTCTCCTTCCCTAGGAAATGTCCCCATCACATTCCCTTTTCTTTAACCACAATAAAACTTACTTCTCTGATATATGATCTCCCTATACCCCATTCTGACTAGAGTCAGTTTGAATTTCATTACTTGAAAACTTTTTTTTGTGTTTTGATTATTAAGAACTATTGGTTCTTAATCTTATACATTTGTGTCAGTTCTCTATCAGTTTTGGATATTAGACATATCAGAACATTTTGATAACAGAGAAGAGATTGTAAATCTCAGTCAGGAGCTTTTCTTCTTATTCTAACTGAATTGATTTGGTTCATGTAACTTGTTTTACTTGTATAAATGAAATTGTCTGTTTTTGAATTTTGTAATCTTCTCTATCCCTTAGTTAAAAAATTTTCTCCCTAATCATGGTGATGAAAGATGCAACCTTCCATTCGTCTTTAATTTTTTATTAATGATTCAGTCTTTTATATTTTGATTGCTGATCTATTTAGTTTATTGGGGAAGGAAGTATATAATGTTTATCTAACTTCATCGAATTTATTTCCAGCTTTCTCAGTGATTTTTGTCAAATAGGAATTCTCTCCTCATGATAAAACATGTTATCCATCTCCTGAGAGAGAGGTGATAGACTGGTGCAGAATGAGACATATGTTTTTTGGATATAGTTAATTTGAGAATTAACTTTGCTTGATTATGCTTATTTGTTACATGGTGTTGTTTTTTTTTTCTCCAAAAGAGTTGGGGATGTGAGAGGGAGATAAAAAAAGACTTTTGCAATTGCAGTAAATAAAATTAAATTTAACAAATGTGTGAATCAACTTTAAAAAAATCAAATAGTCCTCTAAATAGTGTATGTGTGTGTGCGTGTGCATGGTTTATGAAACATTGGTCTAGTGTAACTGATTGTTTCTCTATGTTGTATATCTATTCTCTTTCATTAATTTCCTTTTCTATTTTTTCAACATATATGGAATAGTTTTTCACATAACATAAGTTCCGATAATGCTTGAGCTTTTGTTCTTACAAATAGGTTTTGTTGTTATTATGTCTAGTTCCACATAGTAAGTTCTTGGTAGTTTGATGGGTATACAACTAAATTAGTAGTATCATCACCAATAAATAGTATCATCACTTTTGTTATACTGGCTCAGATCAGCGGAAAACAATGATTATTTTTGTAATTATCTGTTTTTCTTTATTTCTATAAAGAGTTTTGTAGTTTTGTTGATAGAAGTCCTGAGGGCGTTTATATAGGTTAATTTTTATGTATTGTATTGGCATTTTAAGTGGAATTTCTCTGTTTCTTCTTGGTTTTATTTATATACTATTGAAATGCTGGTGATTTTTGTGGAATTGTTTTGTAATCTGGAATGATTTTTTGGCCACCTTTTTTGAGACTGTCATGATTTCACCTATAATGTCTGGTTTCTAGTAGCTTCAATTTACTCCATAGCATATATAGGACTTTTGTAACTGCTATCCTTCCTTTGTGAATGTGAAGAAGTTAGTACTGATTGCTCTTAAAGAATGTATACATAGAGTTTATACACTATATACATATATATACACATACATGTATATGTGTATATATATATATTATATATGTATATATAGTTCAATAGCCACCCCATTTAGTTTTTTCTTTTGTAAGTTATTAAATAGAGCTTTTTGCCTTGTAAGCTATGCTTAGTGACATATATTTTCCTTTCTAAAATTCAAATCATATTGACATTTTGTAAAACTGCAAGGAAAGCTGTCACCTCCTTGATAAAAACTATATACACCCATTTGTGCATATGTGTATACGTGTGTGCGTATATATATATATGTATGTATGTATGTATACACATATACATACCTATACTTGTCTGCTGAGAACCTGGAAAGATACTTTTTAAGTTATTTTCTGGTAAATAGCTATTCAGTCTGAAATAATCATATAAGGGAAGTACCACTGGATTAAAATTATAATAACCCTGAATTTATATTGATCACTTGTCATACAATGTCTCTTTTTTCCTAAATACCTGTTATTTATTGCCTTTCTATTGTTTCCTTTATAGTTCTAAATCTTGAGACATCTCCTCTTGTGCCCAAAAGTTTTAACTACATAGATAATACTCATCTGGCTGAAAGATGGCTCCTTGGTTCCTTATGGTTCCTTGGTTCTTGTAAAGACAGATAAAAGGTTTTTACATTTCCTTGTTAAAAGGTGTAGAGTAGAGGTGAGGGTAGAGTAGTGCTGTTCTAATTCTATATCCTTCTACTACTGTTTAGTCCATCACTGCCCTAGAATTCTTGAGAATGAGGAAGCATAATTAAGGAACACAAGAAAGGTGACTTACTGAGACTAGCAGGGAATAATTGAAAAGCTACATTTTTTATTGCTGTAGTCCACAGACTGATGGGAACACTGGCATTCTGTGGCAAAAAGAATTTGTATGAGACCTTATATATATAGACCTGAAGCACACTTTTTAGAAATGTCTTGGACTGCCAGTGCCTCTGGCCTTAGGGGCTCTGTCAATTGTAAAAATATATTAGATTATATAAGTGTTATATGTGGGTTTTCTTTAATTTCTCTGGTAATTTAGAAAACATTAAAAAAATGTATGATTATATTAGTTTTTTATTTGTATTTCTCTGGTATAGTGTTTTAAAAATATATTTTTGAAATCATTATCTTACTCATTTTTGTTTTTGCTAATTGTCAGGGCTTTCTAAGAAATCTATCATATCTGCAGATAGAAGTATTTTTGCCTCATCTTTGCTAATGTTTTTTACTTCAATTTCTCATTATTATAGCTAGATTTCTAGCACTTTATTAAATAATAGAGGGTGATTCACCCTTACTTTATCCCTGTACTTACTGGGAATGCTTCCAATGTTTCTCTATCACAAATAATATTGACTGTTTATTGACAAATATGTACCTTAAGCATATTAAAAAAGATCCTTCTGTGATTGTGCTTTTAGGGTTTTACACATAAATGATTGCTTTTTATGATAGTATTTTTCTACATCATTGATATAATATGGACTTTATTGATTATATAATTATGCTAATTATCTTCCTATAAACTGTCTTTAAATCCCTGATATAAATCTAGTTTGGCAATGACTAATTTTGAATATGTATTATCATAGCCTCCTAAAATATTACTTAAAAATTTTCAAAAATATTCATTAGTGATATTGGTTTATTTTTGTGCTTTTCCCCTTCTTGGTTCTGATATATGGAGCCTATTCATCAATACAGTTTGGTAAAGCTCCTTGTTTATTATTGAGAACAATTTCTTGTAGGGTAGGTATTAATTGCTCTTTAAACATGTAATAGAATTCATTTGTAAATCCAGTTGTGTTCTGTGTTGGTCCTGACTCATGCTCATCCCCTGTTAATATCATTTCAATATTGAAATGAAATGATATATTTGTACATCATTCAACAGTTTTAGAAATGACATTTACTTTAGCCATAGCAAGAGAAAGATGTTCAATAAGGACAGACATTGAAGATACCTCAGATTGACTTGATTGGGTAAAGCTTCCCAACTTATGTTGATTATAGTTTTCTATCAGTCTAACATTATAAAGGGTGCTAGAAATTCCTCTGTTTTGTACTCAGGTGAGGAAGAAGTGATGTCAACAGACTGAGACTTTGAAGCCTTGAAACAATTAAGTCTCTTGGATGGTTCCAATTCCTTTTAAGGAAAAACTAGCCTCACTTGCAAGGGGGGTGGAGAAGGGATTAAGATCTTACTCCCACCACAGTCTGGATCAGGTCTTTTTTTCCTTATGGTTTGCTTGATATATCTTTATGAGACTATGTTACTTAAGATCTCTAATTCTTATTTTGTGTGGCCATCTTATTGAGACTCTCTCCAATTACCTTGTGTCCTAGATCAGGGAACATGCTCTTGATGTTGGTTTTAACCATTTTATCTATGGAACTTCCCTCTGGGGTCTCAATATCCTAAGTAATGACTGGCTTTGTGGGACCACTATTTCAGGCCAGGCCCTGCTATACTTCATTTCACTCTCTACTTCCTGACCATGTTGTCACTAGCACTTCTGATCCTATTGCCCCTGCATCATTACTTGACTTTTCACACACCCACCCACACCCAATTCTTGAACCATGACCAAATCAATTCTGCCTTTGCTCTTCGAACCCTTATGGTTTCACTCATTATTACTGTAACTTTTAAGACCAAAATGCCCCTTCCTGGGTACTGGTCCCATAAATGTGCTGCATCTCTCTATTAAAAAGTAAATTTCCTGAGGGCACAGATTGTTTTTGCTTTTGTACTTGCATCCTTAGCATTTAGCACAATCCTTGGTACAGAGTGGTCCTTAATAAATTCTTCTTTTTTCATTCTTTAAAAATAGTTGTGTTTTTTCTATGATTTGTTCTTTGATTGACTCATTAATATATGTGTGTATATATATATATGTTCATCATCATTCCCATTCTGAAATCCCTATAGTTCTTTCAAATCTAATTTCAATGTTTTGGTGAGCTACAAGTTTTCCTTATTATTGTTCTGTGGGATTTAGGCTGATCTAAAAGTCTCCTACAATTATTATGTTAGTGTCAATATCCATTTGCAATTCAATTAGCTTTTTCTTTAAGAATTTAGATGCTGGGGGCGGAGCCAAGATGGCGGAGTAGAAAGACGCACATACACATAGCTCTGAACCCACAACCCATAGAACGGCTACAGGGAAGTAACTCAAGGCAAATTCTGTACCCAGAGGCCACGGAACATTGGAGCGAGGGAGATTTCTGTTCCGGAGAGACCTGCAAACCTCTTGCGGGGGGTCCTTTGCGCGGTGTACTGGGCGCCGGGACTGGGAGCTGAGTGCAGCCCTGCCGCGGCTGTGGCACCAAGAGGAAAAGATCCGAGCGGGCTTCAGGGACGGGATCTCCAGCGGCCACGCGGGTCCCTCCACCCACAGAGGGACCTGCAAACCTCTCGCAAAAGATCCGTCGGGCTGCAGACGCGGAGCCCAGCACAGACCTACCGTGGCCGCTGGCACCGAGGGGAGTAGATCCGAGCGGGCTTCAGGGACAGGATCTCCAGTGGCCGCACAAGTCCCTCCACCCACAGGTGGCGGGGGTCGGTGAGAGAGTCTCTTTGGCGGGTCGAAAGGGGAGTGGGGTGCCCCCATAATTCAGGCCCCCTCCGGAGGTAGAAGCTGAGAGGTGGCTGCAGACCGGGGCTCCCCAAGCGGGCGGGAGCCTGAATCCATTGTGGAAGGTCTGTGCATAAACCCCCTGAGAGAACTGAGCCTGAGAGGCGGCCCTGCCCCAACCTCAGCACCTGAACATAATCTCATACTGAATAGCAGCCCTGCCCCCGCCAAAAGCCCTAAGGATGGAAGCAGCATTTGAATCTCAGAGCCCAAACGCTGGCTGGGAGGATCAGGAGGCGAGGTGGGTGTGAGGAGAACATTCAGAGTTCAGGTCACTGGCTGGGAAAATGCCCAGAAAAGGGAAAAGAAATAAGACTATAGAAGGTTACTTTCTTGGTGAACAGGCATTTCCTCCCTTCCTTTCTGATGAGGAAGAACAATGCTTACCATCAGGCAAAGACACAGAAATCAAGGCTTCTGTGTCCCAGCCCACCCAATGGGCTCAGGCCATGGAAGAGCTCAAAAAGAATTTTGAAAATCAAGTTAGAGAGGTAGAGGAAAAGCTGGGAAGAGAAATGAGAGACTTGAAGTCAAAGCATGAACAGCAGATCAGCTCCCTGCTAAAGGAGACCCAAAAAAATGTTGAAGAAAATAACACCTTGAAAACTAGCCTAACTCAATTGGCAAAAGAGGTTCAAAAAGCCAATGAGGAGAAGAATGCTTTCAAAAGCAGAATTAGCCAAATGGAAAAGGAGATTCAAAAGCTCACTGAAGAAAATAGTTCTTTCAAAATTAGAATGGCACAGATGGAGGCTAAGGACTTTGTGAGAAAGCAAGATATCACAATACAAGCCCAAGAGAATGGAAAAATGGAAGATAATGTGAAATATCTCATTGGAAAAACAACTGACCTGGAAAATAGATCCAGGAGAGACAATTTAAAAATTTTGGGACTACCTGAAAGCCATGATCAAAAGAAGAACCTAGATATCATCTTTCATGAAATTATCAAGGAAAACTGCCCTGAGATTCTAGAACCAGAGGGCAAAATAAATATTCAAGGAATCCACAGAACACCGCCTGAAAGAGATCCAAAAAGAGAAACTCCTAGGAACATTGTGGCCAAATTCCAGAGTTCCCAGGTCAAGGAGAAAATGTTGCAAGCAGCTGGAAAGAAACAATTCAAGTATTGTGGAAATACAATCAGGATAACACAAGATCTAGCACCCTCTACATTAAGGGATCGAAGGGCATGGAATAGGATATTCCAGAAGTCAAAGGAACTAGGACTAAAACCAAGAATCACCTACCCAGCAAAACTGAGTATAATACTTCAGGGGAAAAAATGGTCTTTCAATGAAATAGAGGATTTTCAAGCATTCTTGATGAAAAGACCAGAGCTGAAAAGAAAATTTGACTTTCAAACACAAGAATGAAGAGAACCATGAAAAGGTGAACAGCAAAGAGAAGTCATAAGGGACTTACTAAAGTTGAACTGTTTACATTCCTACATGGAAAGACAATATTTGTAACTCTTGAAACTTTTCAGTATCTGGGTACTGGGTGGGATTACACACACACACATGCACACACGCACACATACATAGAGACAGAGTGCACAGAGTGAATTGAAGAGGATGGGATCATATCTTAAAAAAAAAATGAAATCAAGCAGTGAGAGAGAAATATATTGGGAGGAGAAAGGGAGAAATTGAATGGGGCAAATTATCTCTCATAAAAGAGGCAAGCAAAAGACTTATTAGTGGAGGGATAAAGAGGGGAGGTGAGAGAAAAACATGAAGTCTACTCTCATCACATTCCACTAAAGGAAAGAATAAAATGCATACTCATTTTGGTAGCAAAACCTATCTCACAATACAGGAAAGTGGGGGATAAGGGGACAAGCAGGGTGGGGGGGATGATAGAAGGGAGGGCATGGGGAGGAGGGTGCAATTCAAGGTTGACACTCATGGGGAGGGATAGGATCAAAAGAGAATAGAAGTAATGGGGGACAGGATAGGATGGAGGGAAATATAGTTAGTCCTATACAACACAACTATTATGGAAGTCATTTGCAAAACTACACAGATTTGGCCTATATTGAATTGCTTGCCTTCCAAAGGGAAGGGGTGGAGAGGGAGGGAGGTAAAGAAGTTGGAACTCAAAGTGTTAAGATCAACTGTAATGTTCTTGCCACTAGGAAATAAGAAATACAGGTAAAGGGGTATAGAAAGCTATCTGGCCCTACAGGACAAAAGAGAAGACGGAGACAAAGGCAGAGAGGGATGATAGAAGAGAGAGCAGATTGGTCATAGGGGCAATTAGAATGCTTGGTGTTTGGGGGGGGGAGGGGATAAAAGGGGAGAAAATTTGTAACCCAAAATTTTGTGAAAATGAATGTTAAAAGTTAAATAAATAAAATTATCAAAAAAAAAAGAATTTAGATGCTCTGACATGTGATGCACTCTCACATACATACATATAGAATTAATAATGCTATTTAATTATTTATGAAGCATTTAAACACATTTTCCTGTTTATCTCTCTTGTTATTAGTTTCCATTATTATCTTATCTGCAATCCTGAGCAACTACTATTTTGGAATTGCTTGAAGTATATTTTCCCCCTATTTTCCCATTTCCCCTTTGTATCTGTCTTCATGTATTAAATATATTTCTTAAATGTAACAAATCATTGGGTTTTGTTTCCTTTTTCATTTTACCATATACTTCAATTTCATTGAGAAGTCTAATCCATTCAAATTTAAGGTTTTAATTAAGTTTGAGCTTTCTTCCATTGGTGGTACAGTGAATAGGACACTGGACCTAAGGTCAGAAAGACTTGATTTCAAATCTGGCTTCAGACTCTTACTAGCTATGTGACCATAAGCAACTCTCTTTCTCAGTTTCCTTATCTGTAAAATGGGGATAATAATAGCATCCACCTTCCAGAGGTTAAAAGGATAAAATTAGATAACATTTATAAAGCACTTTATAAATCTTAAAGTAATATATAAATGCTAGCTATTATTACATTCTTTATATGCATTTATTTTTTCCTTATTTCAAATCAAGAGTTTATAGTTTTATTTTGCTTACTCTCATCTAATCCCAGTTTTCTCCCACAGATTAGTGGACGACTTTTGACTTACCCCAGCCCAAATTCCTTGGATGTTTATTATCTTCTTTCTCCTTTCCCTTCCAGAATCCTCTCAGTCCTCCCACCTATAATCATAGTCTCTTAATCTGAATGAATAACATTCAGGTGCAGTACCCTTTTCTAAGAGATGTTAATTTAATTCATTATTTTTCTTAATCCTTTCCCTGTAGATTTAGCTTACTCTAACAGGCATACTTAAACTGTGTTGGAGTCCAGGAACTTTTTAAAAAATGTTTTGATAACCATAATTGGTTTTCTTTGAAATAGTATGTATTTTACTTTATGTATTTGAAACATTATTCTGAGAAGGGATCCACAAATATCACCACAGTGTGGAAGGGGTTATAAAACACACACACACACACACACACACACACACGTTAAGAATACCTCCTCTGGAATCTAAAATCCCAGTAATGGGCTTTCTGCTTCCATTGTCTTTGTTCTCTCTCTGTGAGCCTCTAGGAGACCAAAACCTTGCTCTTTCCTCCACATAGCACAACTCTTAGAATTACAGATTTCAGAATATATTTCTGATGATTAATAGCCATAGACAGTAACTTTCACTTTCAAATTTCAGAAGAAAATCTAGAAAATCAGACAAAGAACAAAAAAAGTTGTCTTCATGGGTATTTCTTAAAAATTATTTTTTGTAGAAAAAATCTTTTTACAACATCTTATCAGAAAGATCAGTGAAGATTAAAATACTTCGTGGAGGGGCATGCTCGTGGGACCAAGATTCAAGTGCAGGATTTCTTAAGCAATGCTTCTTGTTTATATGTTATTGCTGTTTTTTTTACTTAACATTCAAGGCTCTATACCCTATACTTTGAAAGTGAAAGTTGTTCTTGTCCATCTAACAAGTTGATAATACTAAAAGAAAAACTGAAATAATTCATATAATTGGTGGTATCCGATACACATTAAGCTCTAAGTATTTTCTGTGGCTGTCCCCCATGCCTGCAATGTTCTCTCTCTTCCCTGGTTTCCTTTAAGTCTCAACTAAAATCCCACCTTGTACAGGAAGTCTTCCCCCAACTTTCTTAATTCCTAGGCTTTCTTGCTTTTAAATTATTTCCGAGTTATTCCCTATATAGCTCGCTTTTGTATATATTTGTTTGCATCTTGTCTCCCCCATTAGATTTTAAGCTCCTTTGGTGGGGGGGAAGGGATTGTTTTTGCCTCTTTTTGTAAATGTGTGCTTAGCACAGTGACTGGCACATAGTGGACCCTTGATAAACGTTTACTGATTGATTAAACCCCTAAATTGTGTGAAAAGAATTTATACTGCAACAAATTTCCCTCAGCATAATGGTATTTTTAGATTTTAGTTTTTTGGGGTCAATCACAATTGAGCACAGAAAATTTCAATAAATTAACAATCCTTACACACTCATACCTTGAAACTGCAACCCAATTAATCAGATTAAAAAAAAAAGTAATTGCAAAAAGGAAGAAAGAGATAATTTAGGAGAAAACAAACAGATTGGGAATTAAAAAAAAAAAACTTCTATGGTATAAAAACTTAGTACAAGCTTATCTTTCCTATAAACACTCTGCAAAACCCAAACAAATAACCTTACAAGATCTTACTTTTTCATAGAGATTAAATTAAATTACATACAATATGTTGACACTGTCAGTAGAGACCTCATACATTTTTTATAAATGTTCCAAATTGTTTTTGAGTTGGTCTTCAATTAACCAGAAAATCACTACAATCTTGTTTCTGGTAAAGCAAATAAATGCATTATTCAGAAAAACACAGCAAGTAAAAACTATAATCCAATTCCTAAAAATTTAGGGCAAGTGGACTGAATACTTGATATCTTCAAACTCTAAAATCCCATGTATAATTCTTTCTAATGTCATAAACACTGAAAACATATACCATAATAATTCCACCTAAATGAATACCAAAAGGTATGAACATTATACTTTTATAATCCAGCAAGTTGTTTCATTGAATACCCATCCTGATATGGGGGCAGAAAGTGCTTAATAATGAAAATCTCTTTGTCAAAGACTTTTAGGGAATGACCCCTTCCCTTCCCTTTTCCCTTCCCTTCCCTCTTCAGTAACCTTCTGCCTTCCCTTAAACCATTTCTGCAGCTCCTTACTTTCTGCCCTGTTTCCTTTCTCTCTCTTTATCTGCTCTGGCTTCCACATACTAAATCAGAGAGGGAAAACCTCGTTCTCACTGCCAAAGCTGCACTGAGCTTGAGGAATGGAGGGCAAAAGATGTCTTCCAGTTGTAAAAGTTGACATTGAGAATTTTCACACTGAATGATGTGACAAATGGTAGTAAAGTTCTTTAATTCTCCTACACAATGGTTTCAATGAACTTTTGTGGAATACCCTGGAAACTTAACTACAATTCAAAACTTGCTTCTAGGGGAAATAAATAACTTCTATTTGCATAAAGTTTTACAGTTTATAAAGCACCTTGAATGCACATCTGAACCTTAAAACAGCCCTACGAGGTAGAGAATGAAAACACTGAAGCTACAACCATATTCTACTCTTTGGTCAGTATAGTTTCAACTTCATATGAAAGTTTTAATTGCCTTTGATATCCCTTAATAATGAAAACAATGTTAGCAAAAATCCCAGAACCTAAAATGAAAATCTAGCACAGCAAAAACTAGAATTTGGTGAGATTCTTAGGGGATGTAGCATTAGAGTTGTCCACACTCAAATTTCAATGTAACCTTATTTATTTTCTCTTAGCCATTTGATATAAAAATACAAAATCTACATTTCAGTATTTCCCAAGACATGTTATAAACCACAAAACAGGGAAGGTCCCAGCAGCTAAGTCAGTTATCTAAGTGAATCAGAGAGGCCTATTTATAGATTGTTGCAATGTAAAACCAGAATTGCCTCAGAATGTTTCCCTTTTGGTAAAACCACACACTGCTTCCCATACTATAAGAGACATGTTTTGATTAGCCCAATAATGCTCTGGACAAAACATACTGCACCTTTTACAATGCAGAGATAAAATATTCATTCATTCCTTTGTGTGAGAATTTAGGGGCAGAGGAAAAAAAGAGTAAATAAGGCAGGCTTGGATTTAAACTGAGTTACACAGGATAAATATTTATAAGAACAGCTTTCTTCTATTTGCAGAAAAACTGACCAAAAAGTCCTCAGGGACACCGAAAAAATTCACTAATCCTTAAGAACATACGAACCAAAAATATAGTATCATCTTAATTCTTGGCATAGATAAAGGATCAAACTCTTATTTTAACATGGTCAAAATAGAAATCTATATATACATTTTATACATACAGACACATACTGTACAATATCTTGGTTGGTGCATGTTGCAGTATTTATCATAAATAATTTAAAACCAAGATACAATTCTAAGGAGAAAGGAGCAAAGAACATTTTACCAAACTGATTCCCTGAATCTTCTAAATTGTGTTTGTTCACTCACCCAAAAAGTTGAAAAACGTAGTAATCTTCAGAGGGCTTCCTAGTCATTACTGTGAATTAGCAACATTCTAATTTAATTTGAAAGCAATTCCTTCTTTAAAATGGGTCTGATATGAAAAGAACTTCACATCAGCCCACGGCAACTTTATGGTTATTCCTCTGTCATCTTTGGACACGAGTGTTATGCCAAAGAGAGAGCATAATGTTCAAAGCAAAAGGTCAAATCCATGCCAATCTAGAAAGGTTACTTTATGGAAAGCCTAAATAAGAATTGCTCTCAAAATAGTTTGTTGGTTTACAGATGAGAATCTAAATTTAATGAAAGGACGTTTAGGCTTTGGGCTGTAATTTCAAAGCCAGAAAATGTCAGCAGTCCAATTTTATAACATTCACTGCAAGCTCTAGTATTTTAGATTTATTCTTGACATCTTGGATGTCACAAAGACCTTGGTTTCTAGATTTTTAATGTACCTCTTATGCTTTATAGTTATATTACTATTAACCAACCAACAAGCATTTATTAAGTGCCTACATGCCAAGCCGGAGGAATGTAAAGGCAGAAATGATAATGGTGTCTGCCCTTAAGGAATTTATATTCTATCTACAAATGTATTGTATTTCTCTATTAGAATAACCACAGGCTTCCCGATGGTAGGACCCTGGTTTGACATCCACTCTGTATCTCCTGCCAATCACAGTGTTCTACAAATACTTTATAAGTATTTGGAATATAAATATATGGAAGTACAAGTACTTCATGTTTGTTGGACTCAACTGAAATGTGGCTCCTTTAGTTTGACAATGAAGTATTGTACAGTTTAACCCACTGAAAAGGATTATCAAATGCATTAAGGGTTCTACAATATAAAAGTCTTTTTTACACTTCTTTTCATTTATGATATTCTAAGGTTTACAAAGCACTTTTCTTAAAATTCTTGAGTGGTAGATAAGTTTGTAAATCTCAGTACCTATAAATGTGAGATATCACCATCATTTTGTTGATGATGAAATTGAACATATTTTCTCAATTGTAAAGTGAGAGAACTGGACTGTATGACTTTTATGGACATAACTTTTGATTCTATGAGACAAGACTCTAAAAGGTTGTCCCATTTCTCCACAGAGCCATAGCTATTATGTGGACATAGATTTAGAGCTAAAAGGAACCTCTGAAGCTACCTACATTGTCTATATGTTCATTGATTGATCTAGGCTAAAGTTTTTAACATGGAATCCATAAATTTGTTCTTAATTTTTTTGGTAACTGTATTTAAATGTAATTTGTTTTCTTTGTTATCCTGTGTGTTTTATTTTATGTAGTTATTCTGGGAAGGGGGTCTGCAGTCTTCAACAAACTGCCAAAGAGGTCTATGATACAAAAAAGGTTAAGAAATCTTGATCTACAATTGTAAAAGACAGCTACTTGATCAACAGGATGATCAAAGACAATTCCAAAGGACTCAAAATGAAAACTGCTATCCACCTCTATGAGAAAGAACTGATGAAGTCTGGGTACAGATTAAAGTGTACTTTTTCCTTTTCTTTTTCTTGCCTTTTTTGCCACATGGCTAATATGGAACTGTGTTTTGCAGGACTTCACATGTGTAATTGGTAGCATATTGCTTGCTTTTTCAGTGACTGGGGAAGGAGGGACTGGACACAGGGAGAGAATTTGGAACTGAAAATTTAAAAAATAAATGTTAAAAATAAATTTAAATTTAAAAAAATCTTGATCTAGATCAACCTCTTTCTTTTGGAGGTGAGGAAACTAAGCCCCAGGGAGATGAAATGACTTGCTCAAGGTCTTGTGAAAATCTGAGGTAGAATTTGAACCCAAGTCTTTTCATTCTAAAGGCTGTAGTCTTCCTACTGAGTCCTGTGTACAAAAATACCTACAGTTAACCTTTCTATTTCAGTAAACTTTAACCTCAACTAAAGTCCTATTTTGATGCCTCCCTGTGGTCTGGCAACTCTGGCTTCTAGGGTATGCAAGTCATGCACAGTACTCTTGACTCTGTCAATTCATATCAGAATGGAAAGCCTTTGAGGACTGACCTAGTAGACTCCCATCTAAGGCCGAATCTGGCTGAAAACAAAAATTCCTATCATCAAAATCTGGCCACCAAGTGATGAGCAATTGTTTGGCTAGTCACACTAAGGAAATCAGAGCGCTTTTGAAGACCAGAAGAATTGAATAATGTGCCAATTCATTCAGTTAGAAAATATGACTTCAAAGCTAATTTTACATATTGATAAATACCATGGTGCCACCTGGTGATAACTGCCAAAGTTCAGTCAGAGTTGTGGTTTGAGATATAATCAGCACAAGAAATATGTTAATAAAATCTTCATAAAGTATACCTACAGCTGTTCTGTAAGGGCTGTATTTATCCTCAGACAAAAGTCAGCTTTCTGCAGGTGCAGAATATCAACAATTGGAAGAAAAGGTATAGCTATACGAAAAAAAATGAAGTTGAAGAGTACTTTCATGATGGTTTTTCCAAAGATATAACCACATTTTTTTTCAGATAAAAATTTAACTTCAAAAAAGGAAACTACTTAATTCCAGATATCTCTAGATTCAGAACTCCAAATGTATTTCCCTTTGTGGGAGCAGAAAATGTTATACATCACTATTAATCTTCCAAAACCAAATTATGTTGAATCCTTGATGGGGTTTTATGACATGTCAATCCTCCTAAATGAGAGTTTAAAAATAGAAGCACAGAATTAGAAGAGGCTGAATGAAATCCAGGTGTCAAAGGAAATCTGCAGCAACGTCACATGAAGTGAGGCTTGGTTTTCCCCCACAGTCTGATTTTCTTTGTTGTTAGGAGTTGTGCCAGTCCACTGAGTAAGACCAGGAAGATGGTCATACACATGACAATCACATAGTGGCTAATGCTGCGAAAAAAGACAAAAAGGAAGAACAATTTAGTCAAGATAGAACTCATGCCAATAAAAGCTTATGACAAAAATGTTATCATTAACAAAGGACTGATCAACAGATTTTTAAAATAAGTTTATGCGTCATGCTAGTGGACAATGTATTTTAGATTCTGAACTGTCATTACTGAAGAACATGCTATCCAACTGAGACAATTTAGGCCAAGTATACAACCACTGAGAGAAAATTTAAGAATGTGAAACAGTAGCCATGAGAGGAGAGAGATGGGGGAGGGAGAGAGGGAAGTTTCTTAGCTCCATGCATTGAAATGTTCAATTTGGGAACTTAGGCTCAAAGAGTAAAAGCAGATATCTTTGTGTGTTCTCAACTAAACCCACCAGTGTCATACTGGTTTGTTTTGTTTTGGGGGAGGCGTAAGAACTGCTCCAAAAGCTAAAATTTAGTTTTCAACTGGCAATCAGGGTATATATTTCTCATTTTACATTTTATTTGTACTGGCTGCATAGGACCAGCAAAGATAACTTCTTTGGAATTTATGCTTTCTTATTTGGCAGGAGGACCTACTTCTTGGAATATATCAGTTTCTTTTCCATTATTGTCAGTTACTAGTAGTTTTTAAATTATCAGTAGGAATTAAAGTAATCACTAGCTATTCATTTTAATTTTTTTAATCTCTGACACACCCTCATAATCTCCTTAGCAAATTTTGCAAGCTGGAAGCCAATTTAGGGAAGGAAAATCCAGTGCTTCATCGTCCATTCATTTCTAAGACCTCAGATAAAAGTAGCCCCACAGTCATAGGCAAAGAAGTTATAAATACTTATCAAGCTACCCTTAGAACCTCATACCTCTATTAGGTCACAGGAGGCAATAATTTTCTCCTTTAGGATCTTTAAGAAGGACTTTGTTTTTAATGTCTTTAGTGATTCTGCTTTCATTCATTCACTTCTTTATTTGTTCATTTACTCATTTTTGCATCACTGTCACTCCTAATGACACCTAATGACACACCTTATTAACAAATAAGTATGGTCAAGGAAAACAAATCAACTCACTGACAATGTATGAAATACACGTAAAGGGTGATTTTTTTAAAGGCATACAGGAAGGACAGGGAAAAAAATTAAAACCCAAGTAAGCAACAAACTGAGCCGAGAGAGACAACAGAGACCTTGTAGCCCAATGTAACTTAAATATAAGAAAAGATGGTCTACCATCTAGATTTGATATGAAGCTCTCCAGGGGAAAGGGACTTAACTCTGTCCAGGATACTCCCTTCCCCATGAAGATGACTGGAGTGGTTCATCAAGCTGAAATTTCCTTCTCTGCCTCTTAGGTCTGCCCCCCAGGGCAAAAGCAGAACATTTCAGATTTGTCTTTTGTATGACAACAATATAAATACCTGATGATAACTAACACATCCCTCTTCCTTTTTTCTTTCCACCGCATTCAGTCTTTTCTCCTCTAGGCTAACTATCTCCAGTTCTTTCAAGATATTTGTATATAGCATGATTTTAAGGTCCCATAGAATCCTGACTTATTTGCTTTGGATACTTTCCAGCTTATCAAAGTCCTACCTAAAAGGTGCACACTAGATTTAAACTCAACACTGCATATGTAGTCTTATCATGACAGAGGAATAATGAGGCTCTTGCCTCTCCCATTCTGAGCTCCATCGGCCTTTTAATGCAGCCTAAGATTACACCAACTATTTGGGCTGATATCACATTTTTTATTCATGTTGAGCTTGTAGGTCACTGACATTCCTAGGTTTTATGAGATAAACTGCTATCTAGCCTTGCCTTCCCCCTATCTCATACTTGCGAAAATGATTTTTTTTAACTCAAGTATAACTTTATTTTTAATTATCCCTATTAACTGTAATCAGAAAACAGTTATTAAGTACTTGCTATGATTGAGGTCATGTGCTTGTAGGATACAAAGACAAAAAAAAACATCTTTTGCCTTGAAAAAGCTTCCATTCTATTAGGAGTACATACATCTTTACAAGTAAATTAATGCAAAGTAGATAAAAAGTAAATTCAAAAAGGCTTATAACTTGGGGGAGGTGCATAGAAAAGCCCTCATACAAGAAGGATGACTGTGCTGTGCTTTGAACAAAACTAGAAATTCTATGAGGTGAGAGTGAAAAGACATGTTCCAGATGTGGGGGACCACTTGGACAAAGGCAGAGAGATAAGAGATGCAACATCATGTTCAGATGCTAGTGCAGATCAGCTGACTGCATCAGAGAGAGTGCAAAATGGCAGACATATGAAATAAGAAGGTGGGAATCAAACTGTGGGTAAATTTAAATGTAGGTCTGAGGATTCTATGTTTTATCTTAGGGATAAAATAGAAATAGAAGGTCAAAGAGGACTTTTGAGTGAGTGGATGACCATGATCATATCTGTTTTTTTGTTTTGTTTTGTTTTAAGAATTTGGCAACTGGTATTGGGGATAGTTCGGGGAAAAGAGAGACTACAAAGTGAGAAATCAATAAGTTGGCAATTACAATAGTTCAGTAGAAGCCTGAACTAGGATAGAGATGTGAGTGGAGAAAAGGCAAAAGCAACAAGATGCTAAGGACTTTCACAATTTGGCTTCCACCTCTCTTTCCAGTTTTACTTCATTTCATATTACTCCTTTTCACACATACTCTGTCCTGGTCAAAACAGCCTGCTAGCTATCCCTCATATATCATTTCCATCTCCTGTCTCCATTTCTTTGCAAAAGTGGTCTCCCATCACCTCTTCATAGAATCTCTTGGTTCTTTTTTTTTCAAAGCATAGCTCAGAAGCTACCTACTATGTGAGGCCTCTGTTCTTCAGTCACCCAACCCCCACTCAGTCCCCACTGGCTCTCTTTTCTTGTGTATTTATTTACTATAATGGATACATGTTGATTCTTCTCTGACTCTACCCTCAGTTAGCTGAATGTAAGCATCTTAAGAGCTAGGCCAATTTTAGTTTTGTCTACATGTCCCTAATGCCTGGCACAATGCTTTGCACTTAGTAGAACCTTAATATATGTTTGCTGAATTGAACTGTTAGAATAAACAAAGGGCAGTTAGGTGGCACAATGCATAGAGTGCCAGGCCTCAAGTCAGAAAGACCCACCTTTCTGAGTTCAAATCTGGCCCTAGATACTTATTAGCTGTGTGACTCTGGACAAGTCACTTAATCCTGTTTGCCCTAGTTTCCTCATCTGAAAAAGGATCTGGGGAAGGAAATGGCCAGTCAATCCAGTATCTTTGCCAAGAAAATCCTAAATGGAGTCAAAGAGTCAGACTGAGCTGGAAAAAAAAAAGGCTGAACAAAAAAGACTCAACAAACCTTGGCAGCTGATTAGATATGGGAACTGACAGAACATAAAGAGGCAAGGATTACTTCAAGTTTGCAAACAGGGGTGACAGGAAGCATGGTGGCATCAATCACCAAAAAGGAGGGAAGGTGGGAAGGGAAAGTCCTATTAAATTCTATCTAAGATTCTAGACTGACAGGATTTGGGGATCTTAACTCTTATGCTAGTAGGATAGAAGCTATCCCTACTATGTCACCTGGAAATTTGACAAGCAAGTCATCTATTTTTTTTTCACCCAATCACTAAGAAACATATTAAATGGTGATGGGAATAGGACATATCCTTGGGGATACTCCAGTGGAATACTCTACCGTATTGGGTCCACTGAATGACCCAACAATAATTACTCTTTAGGTTGTCATTTAGCATGCTAAAATAAACCTAACTGTATAATCACCTCATCTACTTCTGTGCATTTTACCAACAGAAGATGAGCTTTGCCAAATGTATAGCACTCCTCAGACCTGCTTTGTCAAAAAAGGAAATGAAGTTACTCTGAAATGATGTGTCCTTGATGAGGTCATATTCATTCTTTGTATTTACTACTACTTCATATTACCTGCCTGATAAACTAAATTGATACATACCTAATAGGTATATCAATATCTGGAATAATTACTATAGTAAAATTTTGAGGGTTCCATCACTTTTTCAGCTCCACATTTCTAACAGACATAAATATGATTCAGTGTTCCCTGGTTAACATGAGAGTAAGACCACATTAGCTATAGAGGCGAATTTAAAGGCCTCATTAAATTTCTTTTTCTAGGCAAGATAACAGAAGAGGATATCCTGCCCCTAGAGATATTTAAACAATTCCTTCAATGTGATTTCCAGTTCTGGCTAAATTATTTATACTCAATCTAACAGGGCAGGAGCTTTCCCTGCTGAGAAGAAACAAAGTATTGTCTTTCCTATATAAAAAAAAAGAAAAATAAACAAGATTCAGACAACTATCATCTAACAAGTCTCTTGAACTTGTAAGGCAAACATCTAGAGCAGGAGTGGGGAACTTGCAGCTTCAAGGCCACATGTGGCCCTCTAGGTACTCAAGTGCAGCCCTCTGACTGGATCCAAACTTCACAGAACAAAGGGTTGGACCCTGAGGACCTAGAAGGACACACATGGCCTCGAAGGTTTCCCACCTCTGATCTAGGGAGAAGACTAAGGAAAATCTAAGATTATCAATGTCAATTCAAGTTTTCCTGTCTCCAGGCCTGGTGCTTCTAACCACTGTGCCACCTAGCTGCCTCAACTACTCTATTACTCTAAATTTTTTAAACCTGTATAAGGATCCCAAATAAGCAACTCTGTTCTGTTTTTGCTTATCTACCACTGAGTAACTGAGGTAAAAGGTTGCATACCATACTGAAGGTCTACAGAGCCACTGCTGTATGTCTATGAAACCCAGACAACATGCCATGCCAGAAAACTTAACCACTTATACTTGAATTGTCTTAGGAAGATTCTGAAGATTTCCTGACAAGATAAGGTACTGGACACTAGGGTCTTCTTTTGAGCTGAACTGACAAGATCTGAAACTCTACTGCAGACAGCACAACTCCAATGGGGTGGCCAAGTAGCCCAAACGTCAAACCCATGATTACCTAAAAGACTACTTTCCAGAGAATTCACACAAACCAAGCACTCACACAGAAGTCAGAAGAAGTGGTACAAGAACTCTCTTAAAGTCTCTGAAGAATTTTAGAAGTTGTGAGACATGGGAGATGCTGGCACAGGACCACCCAGGATGTGATGTGCCCACATCAAAGAAGGTGCTATACTCTATATGCAAAGCAAAATCACTGTAGCTCAAAGGAAACATGAGATGTGTAAATCTAGAGACATCTCCACCCCACATATTCCAACAGACTACTTGTGCCCAGCCTATGGTGGAGTCTTCTGAGAACTTGTATGTGAGTGTACAGGAAGCCATAGCTGAATACACTGTATCCGGACCCCAAGATCATGTCATAGATCCACTTCAAAAGGAAGCACCAACAACAACAAAATGGGTAACTAATTCAATAGCTCTGGATGTTTTACAGGAGGTCCTCAATGATACCACTGTCAGGAAAAAGGAGGCTCAAGTTTCCTGATAAAAATTATTGCCTGAGAATTGAAACAATGCTGTGTTAACCGTACTTTTCCTGGATCGTTACCTTCATGGGATGGGGACAGGCCTGAACCTGTAATTTCATTAGTGCAGGGAACCCCTAGGTGGGGAAACTTTCCCTACCAATGAAAGCTAGCATTTCCTTGGCAACTGATAGTCTTAGAGAGTGTCTAGTACGCATAAAGTACCTTGCCCGTGGTCACGTGATGAATATAAGTCAGAAGTAGTACTCAAGCCCAGGTCTTCCTAGCTTTGAGGCTGGCTCTCTATCCAATATGCCAAATTGCCTCTCTTCCCTTAATGACATAATTAAAAGACTATTAGATCTAGAAGTTTTTCAAGTGAATTTTGCAAAATCTTTATTTTCCTTTATACAGACAACATACAATCATTTAGCTGTAGCAAGCTTAAATGGTTATTGATTAGGTAATACCATCCACAGAAGAATATTATTTAAGACCATTTTAAAAGGAACATAATTTTTGAAAGGAAGTTAGCAAATGGTGATGGGATATAAATATTTAGCCATAATATTAAACACTTTAGTGTTTATTTTAATGAACGCCTATCACTAAAACTAGATAGCCATATATATTTAAATGTCATTGCATTAAACAGTTTCCAGTGGGCTCTACTTTTAACCACTTGTAACAGAGCACTGGGTCAAATTCTATATGGTGCAAATGTGGCACTGGAACAAAATATAGACAACAAAACTAGAAACCTTGAAAAATAATTTCCTCAAAAAAACATTTTCCATCTGACTTTGGCTCTAACTCAGTAGCTTTGAGGGAGGAAAAAGGCATAATCCTTTCAATTAGAAAGTATGTTTATGTTGCCATTATAATATTCTCAAAAAAACTTCAATGAACTCAAATTAGGTTCTGTCATTTATCAGAAATGATGTTATGTACAAAAAAGACTAGATTTTAAAACACTATACTACTTTGATACTATTCATTTTCAAAAACAGATCATTTCATGATTAGACAATAATTTTTTCAGTGGGATCTTTAATTAAAATGTTCCATTTGATAGACTGAACACGGCAAATAACATTTTTAACACAGTATAGGAGAATTAAAAGTGATCACACTATGTAACACTATCTGGTCAACCTTATATTTCCCAATGTCAGAAAGGCCTTTATGGCAATCTATAAGGCAGATACTGCAAGATGGCTGTAGGCCAGGACAACTGGATTTGTGAAGCCTATGAGTTACAGAATCTTTCATATCACCTATACTTCTGATTTCTCTCTAGAGGCCCATATCTCGAGATCCTTGGGGGTAATTCTAACCAATGTTCATTCAAGATTAAGATGAGAGGGGTAAATAACTTGCTGTCTGATATAGAGAGATTTTATATAACCTTTAGAGGACCTACTTTTACTTTGCCTACTCTGGTCAAATTAATACTGCCAAGAATTGGTTTGTGGATCACTTTTATGAAATGCTCTATGAAATGCTAAGTATATAGAATAATATGGTTTCATGATACTCAGATACTCAGTTTCACTTTAAGTTATTCTGAAGACCACAGCATATAATTCGCTTTTTGCTCTGGAAGTCTCATAATGCCCTTTGTCCAAAACCAATAAAAATATAATTCAAACATTTAAAACTCATGAGTTGTGCAGGAAGGGCAGGTTAACCTGGAACTTTATGAAAAGCACATTTATATAAAGTATTAAGCACATTCAACATGTGTCACTTTAATGGTTTAGAATTTCTGATGGCTTTTTAAAAAATTGTTGACATTTTAGCAGTGAAATAGCTGTTAGGTTTATCATTTCCAAGCAGTTTTCTTTTAAATTTTGGTATTACTTTAGAATGGCAGAGATTAAAGAACACCAGATTTCAACTGGGAAAGTCTGGCTATCCTAATTTAAAGTATTCCAAAGTTATTCAAATGAATTAAGCTGAGTAATCAATTTTAAGAGTCAAGGAACTATGGTACTGCAAATTACCTCTAGGAGGTATTCAAAAATCCTTGTTCTGAATCATAAGTTTCCATTATAGCTAAATGAAAATGCTAAATACTTTATTTTCCATTTGTATTTTAAAAAGATATAACTAAAAGCAACATGGAGGCAGAACATGAACAATCCAAGGCCCAATGAACACCATTATTAAATCAACTAATAACACTAAGCAATTAAACTGATTGTGTACTAATCTGACTCCACATACCACACTACAAAACTTGGAAAATAAATTAAAATGAATTTAATTAAAATTCTTTCACTAGCTATAAAAGTTATCCCAGATAAGTAATTTCCTTAAAGTTCTAAAAGTGTATCTCTTTACTCTACCTTGTAAAAAAAAAAATAGAATGAATGAATAGAAAAAAAAACATAAAACCAACAAACATGCAATTGGTTTTTAGTCTAACATAATTTCACTGGGATGTATATTTTTATTAATTGTGACGCAAAAATTGCTTCAAGAACACCAATATTCTAAGGCTCTTAAGCAAACCATCTAACCTTTATGCTTGCAGAATCAAAAAATCTCGAGTTGGAAAGGGATCATTTACTCTAACTCATACTTGAACAAGAATCTCTCTTATAACGTCCTTGAGAAGAGGTGATTTCCAAATGAAGAACTCCACTACTTCTTGAAGCAACCCCTTTCACTTTGGGACAACTCTAATTAATCGTTAAGAAAAGTTTCCTTACAGTGAGATTAAATATGTCTCTCAGCAAACTTCTACCTAGGGCTCTGCCTTATGGGTCCAAGTAGAATAAGACAAATTCTTCTTCCATAGGATAACCCTTCAAATACTTCAAAGAATCATGTGCTCTTTTCCAGGTTAAAAACTCTCCATTTCCTTCAATAAATTTTCCATCTGGAATAGTCTCTATTCTCCTATTTGTTCTCCATCTGCCATCTTGTTAATATCTTTGATAAAATTTGGCAGAGATCTAAGCACAGTACTTCTCATGTGATCTTAGTGGAGCAGAGTACATACAGCAGGGCAGTCATTTGCCTTGTTCTACTCTAGACCCTATGCATCTATTAATATAGCCTGAAATCATTGTTGCTAACAAATCACACCACTGGCATACTCACTTGCAGTTCACTACTGCTTTAAATCTCTTTCATGTGAATTTTTGTCTAGTCTCATTTAAGCAGGTGATTTAAAAAGTGTAAGAATTTACATTGATCAGTATTAAATTTCATCTTTCAACATATATTTTGCACTTCACATCAGTCTATTTACACATAATTTCAACAAAAAGTAAAATATCCCTGATGAAATCTGGAAGCTGACCCTTTGCAAAATAACAACAACGATAATTTATTCAGCACTTTGATGTTTGCAAAGCACTTTGTATCTATTATCTCCTTTGAATCTCACAACCAACCTGAGAGGCATGTATTATAAGTCTTGCTATCTCCATTTTATAGATGATAAAACTGAGACTGAGAGAGATTAAGTGACTTTCTTATGGTCACAAAACTAATAAGTGTCAGAAGTGGCATTTGAACCCACTCCTGGCTCTAAGTCTAGAACTAGGTCTATCTGACAGGTAAAGCCATTCAGTGCTTATACTAAAATCTTCTCAGATGGTCTACGGTGGCTATAGGACCAATAAAAAAGGACACAGCAGAACAGAGCAGTACAAAAAGATCAGAAGAGTTCTGAGAGCATCTAATAAAGATATAAATGAAGATCAGGAAAGAATTGTGGCACCTTATGCCTATTTACCTAGGTAAAAGTAGGAGTGTGCTGGTAGATGTTTAACAACTGGCTCTCCAGGGAGGAAAAAGGAGGCACAAATTATTTTCGAGCTCAATCTGCATTACCAGCATTTCTCCATCCCTTTCTAAAGTACAGATAATAAATAAAACCCTGATTTGTAATAATCCAACCCTGATTTGTAGCTTTTTGAGCTATGAATGTTCACAATAAAAATTTAATACCTGGCTCTGGCAGAGCTTTTTCTAGCACACATGTGGGTGAGAGAGTTCTTTATGGTTAAGCTCAAAGTATTTTTATACCTCCCTACTTTGTCCCTGAAGCTATGGGAAATGTGGACAACATACAAAAAAGCAGAGACATGACCTTGCCAGCAAAGGGCCCTACAGACAAAGCTATAGCTTTTCCACTAGCAATGTATGATGGTGAGAGTTGGACTATAAGGAAAGCGGAGAACCGCAGGAACAACAGTGCCTTCTCTTGTTCAAAGATAAAAATCTAGAATGGATTATTATTCTATGAATACTTACAAAAGAATGAAGCAGCAAGGACGAAAGGACAACATTCTAGTGTTGGGAATTACATGTTCACAGAACAACGAAGTTCGGAGAGGTGAAAAATACAACCCAGCACAAGAGAAAGTCGCTGCAGAGCCCACAATTCAGATGAACCCCGGACCACATTAAGGGAACTCAGCCAATATGTTTAATGATACAAGCAACTACTACTGCAATGGCTGGAAACATCTCTGTTTGCCAAAGAAATTTTCATGCATGAATAATGACTGAAAAAAGGAACTAAAAGCAAAATTAAAATCACAAACCTTAGTGTTGGAAGGGACCTTGGAAGGCTCTGTAATAATAGTTTCCTCCTCCAAAGCTGTAGCACTCTATTGTGCTGATCCTACACTAGAGTGGAGGTGCCAAATACCAATAGAAATGGGGCCATTTATCCACACACAAGGATCCTTATAGTTGCATACTGACAATTTTAAAATGTGATGTTATCTTTGTCTTATTGTATTTTCATTTATTTTGTTAAATATTTCCCAATGACATTTTAATTTGGTTCAGCAAGTATTTGACACCTCTGCCCAGAGTATAAACTTGTGAAGGAAAGAACTGTCTTACCTCAAGTCTGCACCTGCCCCAGTCCTAAGCAGAGTGCTCTGATACATTCGTGATGACTCAGGTTTGGATATTCCGTACCTTCTCAGCTCAAACCCAACTGTGTCTCTCTCTCTCTCTGTCTGGAGTGCAGAGGACTAAACTCTTCCCAAAGTCTCCCTCCGCAGAGGGCTCCTGATAATCCCATCCTTCATCAGCAAGCCTAGGCCAACTCCTCCCCCCACTCTCCACCCCCATTCCTTTTGCAGCTTCTTTTTGGGTGTTGTCTTCCCTCATTAGCATGTTAGGGGCAGGGGCTGTCTTCTCTTTTGTATTTGTACTCACACAGCTGAGTGCAGTGCTTAATAAATGCTCCCTGGATAACTGATTTGATGAATTGATTTTAAAAGAGGGAATCTGAAAACGTGTTTGGGAATGGGTTCATATATGAAATGGAAAAACCTAGGAGAGATATCTGTAGATCATCTGGAACAAAGGTAGATTATTCACTGTGTGTGTTCTAGAGGGAACTGGACCACATGCCATCTCCAAGATTCCATCCTAACTTCTTACACCATCTGGGAATTCCTTCTAGAACACACTTAAGGAGTGGTCATCAAGTTGCTGCTTGAACATTTATACTCAAAGTACACTTATGCTCCCTGACAAGAAGGTGATCCATTCCATGTTTGGTTCACTCCCTTTCCTAAGGAGTGCTTTATATTGAGCCAAAAACCTTGATTCTATCCTTACTCTGGAGACAAACTGCTTCTATCTCTTCAGGACACTCCTTCCATTATCTGATGATAGCACTCACATCTCTTCCTTATCAAGGTAAACTCTACCATTTCTTTCAGCCTCTGTTCATATAACAAAGTGGTAAAGTGCTTCTGCAGCATTTTTGTGATTTCATCAATGTGGGTATTTCTTTCAAAGGTCTGAACCACTCTCCATCCATATCTCTTGCCATCTTTGCAATTCATGACCATGACCAGTTAGAAATCCTCCACAAACATATGCCTGACATGCTGGAATCCTTCCCTAGATTTCTTCACTGTATTATTTTACATAAATATTCATTCTTTATACAACACTGCAGAGGATGTCATTGGAGAAATGTGTGATTAAATAAGATAGGCTAGTTATATAGTGAGAATGAGGAATTGGATGGCTTATGTGCTCCATTGACATCCTCTTGATATATATGACTTAGGAACGCCTTGAGTATGTTGGCTGAACCCTCTGTGATGGATTTATGGTAGGACACAGATAAAAAGTGCATGGGACAAGCAGACATGGATGGATTGAGATCTGCATTGTTGAAAGGGATATTCACATTGATAAGACTCACAGAGCCATTATTAGAGTATATACCATACCTTGTTCCAATATCAAGCCAGCTTCCATAATCTTTGACCAGGAAGAAAAAATGCTATTAAAAACAAACAAAAAGTCAAAAAATTACTTGTTTTATGAATGTGGCACAAAGAAACAGACTAAATGCAAAGTTTTAGTGTTTTCTCTATCCGGAATTCTCATTCTTCCAGGGTAACAAGGACAAAACATTTCTTGAAATGTTTCTTTGAACAATGGTTCAGGAGCTAGAAAAAGAATCACCATTCAAAGATGACACAAAAATGGCATTCATGAATAGCTAAAAATGAAAAAGAACCAGGTAGTTTCAATAAACCAAACTCTGAAGGTTACTGAAAATATCTGGGAAAATGAGCCTTAATCTGCCAGTTAAGAGTATCAGCAGCTGGCTCACTTTTGTTTATTAAAATACCAGATAGATTCTTAATAAGGTAAAAATACTATTAAAGTATATTCTTTTTGGACCACTGGGCATCACGTAATGTTCTTGAGAAGATAATTGACTTAAAGGTCTCTATTAGATCAACAGAATGACTCCTGCTGTAAAACTGAAATCATACAGCAACACTTCCCACTTGCAGGCATGACTCCTCTATTTCCTAGTAATGACAGATCAAATTAGAGGATTACTTGTCTGCAAAGGGCAGCATAAGATTGCTGTCTGTGTGTAGCTAAATAAAAACTGATTTAAAATGCTCATTAGTATTTGAAATGACTTTGCTTCATGCATTCTCAATTTTTTCAAAGAAATCCATAAGAATGATATAAAGCAGAATTAAGGAAATTGACAACTTAGATTTCATTATTACATAAAAAAATATGAAACAGAAGTCTTTATTCACTATTATTAGTCTTCATAGAAAATACTTCTGGAAAGGATGGCATTTAGAGCATTTTACTTTGATTCTTCTATCAGGTGGGAGGATAGAGAAAGTAGATTATCTGAGGTTAGGGACTCTTATCTTTTTTATTCCAAATACCTTGCACACAGTAGGTGCTTAGTACATTTTTGCTGAATTGAAGAATCAGTCTTCTAAGCGTTATGCTTGATGTAATCAGGTTTTTAAGAAAGCAATGCTACTGTATCCTTCTGTTGCAAAAATAAACATAAATTTGCAGATTGCTTTCCTAGGCAAAAATAGCAACATTCCTTTTTCTGTAAAAATTTCATTAAGTGAAAATAGAAATTCCCTTTTCACTGTCCAGTTTATTTGTCCATTTAGCTTGTAAACTGAATTTTACTTATCTTTTTCTTACATAAGAACAAAAAATAGCCAAAGAGCTGATAATTTCTAAATACATTTTAGGTATATTTCCTATATATAGTTTTGGATATATAGATACAAAACTCTTATACATAGCTACATACCATTATAAAAATGTTTCTTAAGATACGGCAACTGTGACTAGACATAATTTTTTTTTTTAACATACAATGGCATTTTTCTGATCCAAATGACTTGACACCAAAAGTTTTACAAATATGTGTCTTTTCCTTCCTGATATATACATAAAAAATACAGAAAGGCTAGGTAAATATCCCCGATAAAGGATATATTACTTCAAGGATTCTGACATTAATAAATTCATTCAACAAACACTTGTTGAGTACCTAGTATGTGTAAGTCACTGCATGAGAAGTTTAACTTCTTATCTCTTTTAATGAGAAGAAACTGTGAGAAAAAACTTTCTTACTGAACATATTTAAAGTTAACTTCTGTTAAATTCATGTCAAAGATTATATTTGAAAAACCTTATATTAGTTTAAAAGTGCCAAAACTCAAGTAATATGATCTGGCAACTTAAGTGGATACACTTTAGGAGGAGTATGAAAAGTAATTTTTATGTATAAATTGTGCTAACACTAATGTAATATGTAAAGACTTTATGTACTACAATGTATTCATATTTATTGTGATTAAATTAAGTCAGCACTCAGTTTTTAAATTTTGTCCCCTCTGAACATCCAATAGTTACTTACCAGTGCCATGATGTCTGAAATAACAAGGACAATGAGGAAAAGGCTGTAACAGAATATAGGAGTATTATATGTAATTCAATGACAGATACACATTTACCAAGTTTTATTCAAATCTAGAATCAAAGTGATGAAACAATCTAACATTCTGTTAACTTTTCTCCTTGGAAAATGCTTCTTTCAAGAGTTCATTATTCTCATGACCTGGTGACTAACTCAAGAGTGATAGATTCGTTTGGGAGATTTTTATTAAAAATTCTCAATACTGACTTCAGTGGCACAGCAGGAACATAATTTGTAATGTACAACCAAGAAAAATCATTTCTGAAGCCATAGGTATCACTGAAATTATAAATTAAAGTCAAGTCTCACTTGAAAGTGTTTCCTTATTACATACAGTCAGCCATCTCACTGGTCAAATCAAGTTTGATATATTAACAAGCTTAAACAAAGGATATAGATACTATCTGCTCAATATCAGTGTTATAAAAAGAGTTCCAGTCTATTTTGACTGACAAGTTTAAATTAATTTAGGCTAAGAAACATGACACAAAACAAATACATATAACATGCACAGAAAATTTCCCCTGAAAAAGAAAATGAGATCAAATTAAAGACATGATGGGAAAAAGTCATTTCTCATATAGTATTAAGACTTATTGAACTGAGTCTTTGATTTAATCAGTATGGGTTATTCCATCCACTGGTATAGATTGCGGCCCTTCTGGTACAATTTCTTTCCATAATATACCACAGAAGAATTAATTAAAGGGGCCATCCCTTGAGTAACTTAAAGAAGCTTATTCACTGAATGGGTGTATCTCACTCAAAGTGAGAATGTGATAAGACTTAGCCTGAAAGGGCCAGGGTCTCACATTGCATCCTGGGCCATTTCCAGTCGTCCTGATGAATATCAGGCCACTAGATCCAGATGACACAGGAGAAGAAAGTGAGGTTGGTGACTTTGCACAGCCCTCCCTCCCTCAAATCAAAGTCAACTGCAAGTCATGTCATCATCTTGATGTCATGGTTCTCTCCAAGAACAAAGGACAAACACAACAATAACAACAACAACAGAATTTACTCAGGCAAGACTACTTGTACCCCTCATGCTTTTCCACTGCCTTTTGGGTTACTTATAATTTTGCTTCTTCTGAGATTGTTCTGATTGATGGTTCAGAGTCATATATCATCACCAGGAGAATATGGGTGTTAAAAGAGATGAGTTTCTGTGGCATAGAGCACAGTGGGATCAACGAAAGCATCGTGAAATTCCCCAAAGGTGATCCAACTCAAACTCAACCTCAAATTCGAAATTCCAAACAGGTCCAACTCACTATCATTCTTCAATGCCCATGCAAGAAACATACAATTATAAAGAAAATTGATGGGCTGACTTTAGCTACAAATTCTTACACTTATTATTTAAAATACTTCCCGATCCATATCTTGTCTATGTATTCAAAATTATTAAACATGACTCTACTTTATACAATCTATTGTCCAGCCAAATGGTCCCACCTATTGTCTTACATGTGGCAATCCACTTTCCAGCCTGGATGCAATACTTTCCACCTCCACCTCACAGGATCTCCTAGATTTCCTGAAGTCTTAGGTCAAGTGCTACTTCCTACATAATGTCACTCCTGATCCTCTCTACTTCCTAACCTCCAGGTACTAGTCCTTATCTTCTTTTGTGTATGTGTAGTTCCCTCCCTCTCCCCAATAGAATGGAAACTTCTTGAAGGCAGGCTTGTTGTTGTTCAGTCCTGCTGGCTCTTCATGACTCTAACTGGGATTTTCTTAGCAAAGATACTGGAGTGGTTTGTCATTTTCTTCTCCAGATCACTTATAAATAAGGAAACTGAGACAAAAAAGGGTTAAGTGATTTGTTCAGTGTTACACAGCTAGTAAGTGTCTGAAGCCAGATGTGAGCTCACGAAAATTAGTCTTCCTGATTCCAAGTCTGGCACTCTATCCATTATTCCACCTAGCTGCCTTCATAAGGCAGCCATCTTTGTTTTTGCATTTGTATCCCTAGTGAATAGCACTCTGACTTTTCTGAACTTGGTGGGGCAATAGTGCTCATATTTTTTTATCATTTTCTTCCATAATGTTTGCAAGTGAACACAGTCTTCAAACTGGAATTGTCCTTGGCTACCATGCTTATCAGCTTCTCAAAGATATCAAATGTTTGTTGGCTAAGGTAGTGTGAGGACTTTTTTCTTTTTCTTCATTGAATCTACAATTTTGAAGTAATTCAACTTCTACTCTGACAGAAGTCCTGCTCCAATTCCCCATGATAGAACCATGGTGTGTTGGTGATGTGTGGTTTCCAGAGTGCCAAAAGAATATTCTCAGGCATATTCTATAGTGGCTAGAAAGGTTTCAGTCAGGCTCCCAGAAATTGGTTGTTATTTGGCTGAGAAAGAGCTCAGTTTTGTATAAAAATGCAATTTACTGACTATAAGATGATAGATGCCTTTGGTGTTGCAATCAATGAAACAAAACAAAATTATTCCTTCATCCTTTTTGGTTCCCCATCCACTTCCACAATGATGACAGTATCACAGATGATGGTAGAATGGTGGGAAAGGGGGCAGAGGGTGCAGAGACTCACAATTTTTAGGCCATCTATACATTTTAACTTAACTGGTAGTCCTTTAATGTGAGAAAGAATTCAAAATGCTAATGTGATCTTAGGTTCATCACAGGAGCTTTAAATTTCTCATGTAAAGCTTGAAGGGACCTTTGAGGTCAATGATTCCCAATAAGGTTGAAGTAAGAAGCTTACAGCCTAAAGCACAGAAGATGATAGTACCTCTGGACTCTGCCCTAGTCAGAATATACATGTTAAGTTCTAGGTGCCATATCTTATGAAGAACATTGAGCAGGAGACTATGCAGATAGGCAACCTGGATGGTAAAGGGTCTCCAGATCATACCATATATGCACGGTTGAAGAAATTAGGGATGTTTAGACTGAGGAAAAGAAGAGTTGGAGGGACATGAAAGATATCATCAACATTTGAAAGGCTCAAACACAGAAGGACTAGACTTGCTTTGTCCTGCTCTAGAGAGAAAGTGGCTGGAAGCTGGAGATGTAAATTTTAACTCAACGTAAGGAGTATCTGTCTAATGATTGGATGTGTTTAAATGTAGAATGGATTATCTCAGGAGGCAGTAGGTTTCTTTTCTAGTTGATTACCTGAATCAGTGGTAGAAAGGATTTTTGCTCATGTATGGGTGGGACTGAAATACCTTTGAGGCCACTTTCAACTCTGAGCCTATGCATTTTTCAGAAGTTTAATGTGATATAAAGCAATCAACATGTAAGGATGTGTGGCACAGTCCCTTCCTGTCATTAAGAATCACCCATTTTTAGTTTGAAAAAAATCAAGATTTGCAAAGATTATGGTCTTGTCCTGATATACATACTGATGTTTAAAAGCAAACGAACATAGCCTTCTAGGGAGATGAGCTACAGAACTGAGTATAGTGGGTGGAGAGAGGAAATTTTCAGGGAGCATTACAAAGGAGGCTTCTGCTGATTTCTGGCCCTTTCTGGAAAAATGTAGAGCAGTATTGTAGGCCAGGATTTCAGCAGAGTCAGAAGCTGGAGGTGGTGGTATAGCAAAGCACGGAAACTATCTCGTAGATACTGAGATCAAGATCAGCAGGAGCAGCGAAGGAGCAGCAATACATTGTAGTATCAATAATCCATTAAAACTATACTATCAGAAGTGTGAGATGCTCCTACTCAAATCTTCCTTGGCTGCATGGGCTCGCAACGCATATACCTCTCTACCTATGAACTCCATGGGTATCCATTCTTCACCCTGACAAAGTAGGCTGGGAAAGTATGCCTCAGATTTACAGGGGAAATGTTTTGTTGCTACTGTTCTGACCCTTTGCTTTGGGCTAATTGTATCCTTTGGTTGACTATAGATAAGGTAGGGGCTCATGTTTTAAGACATGAGACCTCCAGAGTATCTTGAACTCAGAGCTGCCATCCTCTGGGGACTCAATCTATGAATTCTAGTTGAGGAGGTATCCTCAGAAGGGCACTCCACTTAGATCAGTTTTCTACTTATTGCATAAGTCACCTTCCTCTCTTTATTAAAACTCCAACTCAAATTCCATCTCTCTCGCCTAACCCAATTACAGAGAGAGAAAATGGCATGTCATTCCTTGTGTTTCGATGCATTTAAATAACTGGTCGACAGGATCACAGCATTGCTTTGGACAAGACCTGAGCACTCGTTAAAAATGCAACTTCAAGCACATAGAAATATTCTGCAAAAACACATAAATAGCTTTGATTTGACTGGTAATGAGACTTGATATTTTTAAATAATGAGAGAAAGCAATTTTTAAAAATTATGGTACATGCATAACAATAACATCCAGATCTCTGATCTAGTTTAACCTCATCAAGAAGAACATGTAAATTTATGCTAACATTACTTCTCTCTTTCAGCTTAGGATATGCAGGATCCTGATTCAAGAATAACAAAAACTCTATTAAGATGCTTTAATTTTTCTTAAGCGTCTTTCAAGAAGGTTGATCAATCCTATGCCAATGAGACCATTTCACTAGCGGAAGGCAAACACCTCTGCTGGCAGCTTTTCCTCCGGAGTCTTGACTGTTTAAAAGTGATTTTTCCCAAAAAATTCCCCAAAGTTTTGGAAGAATGCTTCCAAATCTATTTGCCAAATGCATGGAAATGAGGACTGAGAGGATATGTAGATTATTTATGCCTAGTGAATTTGAATGGCTAGTGAAAGTGAATTTCAAGGTATGAAAAAGGAAACAATGCTAATGTACTTCTTCCAGTTTATTTTATTTAATATCTATTTAAGTACTGAGTCAAATTAAAGTAGTTCTTTAAAATCTAAAAATCTCAAAACACTAGAACCCATGGAGGGTTCTATATTGATAATGCCTTTTTGCTTACTGTTAATGTAGTTTTGTTTCTTAATGGGAAGATCTTTCCCATCCATTAATAGGTCATTTGACCTGCTTAAGTCACATGGAAGCCTGAGTTACATGAGTCAAGACACATGGAACAGGAAGGGGTAAAACAGGAAGGCTGGAACAGGAAGAGGCAGAGTTAGAGCAGAGCTGAGAGGAAGTTAGTCAGAGAGCAATCACAATGGATGGACTCAGGCAAGCAGGCAGCTGGCTGTGAGAGTGAGAAGGGCATTATGTTTAAGGGATCCTGTTCATGATTTGTTTAAGGGAGCTGGTTTGTGGAAAGCCTAACAGAGAGAAGGCTTGGGGATGGTGTTGTCCTCTGCATGGTCATTGTGCATAGATTTCTTTATTACTATGATGGATTTGGTTTTTTGGTGTCTGAATAAATATGTTGGTTCTGCCTTCCACGTGGAGAGTCTGTTGTATTTTGTGAGAAAATCATCAACAAACAAGAGCATACTCATTTACAAAAGGCAGAAAGAGAAGACTGTGCTTAAAACCAACAATCAATTACATATAGTTCATTTTTAAAGAAATATATATTGAATTTAACATGGTAGCACCAATACCTTTTACTTTCAGAAAAAGAAGATAATAAACATAATTTAACCTTTTCTTATAGACTTTGGTTTATCATTATGATCATCAATGTTCAGTGATATGCTATCAGGGTCTATTAACATATTTAGGATTTTTGTTCCTTTGCTTAATTACCTCAGACTATTGAGTTTTTGAAATATTTATCTGTTTTTTATACTTTAAAAAGTCTTACACTTTATTTTCAGGCTGTCATTTCTCAGTCAGTATTGCTAATATGATTGTCATAAAAAGTCTCTCTCTATTGTATCTAATTTGCTTTTTGTAGTTTGCTATTCCCTTAATGCTGCTGCTGCTGATGACAGCATTTATATAGTTTTTTAAGGCTTACAAAGTGATTTATAAATATTATTTCATTTTATCCTAACATCCTTGGGAGATAGGTGCAAGTGTTATTCCATTTTACAGATGAGGAAACTGAGGTAGGCAGAATTTAAGTGACTTTTCTGGGAGTACGCTGCTAATAAGTGTCTGAGATCAGATCAATGCTCATTTATTATTGTACTGTTTAGAGTAGCTCTTTACTACATGCATAATACTAAAGCAAAGAAAGCACATGTCTACAAAATGGCTCCAAAGAACTTAACTTCCTTTATTGACAAAGTGAACCCTGACTGAATGAAAGTCTTGAATTTTTGTGGCTGATTTTTTTTACATAAATGTACTAACAATCACATGAAGCACCCCAAAAATATTAATTCCCACCTAGTAAAAATGATGAAAAATGTTTGGCAACATTACCTTACCTTTTTGATGACAGTTGTGTTGTTACTTGGATTGCTTCAAAAGCACACATCACAAGAACAAAAGGAATTAAGATCTGTTTAAAACACAAAGGAGACCATGCATCTTTGAAGTATTTGGGAAATAGTTCAAAACAAATACCATTTCTGCTTATGCACACTTTTTATAAAAAAAAAAACCCAAAACCTCAATCCATCTTTGCAATGTACCATAGTACAGCAAACAGTGGAATTATCAAATACTGCCAAAGAAGAAGGGGGTGGAAACCCATTTGAAATGGCTTACAGTATGTTGACTACATTGATTAAAAAAAAAAACAAACTTCATTAGTCACTTACATGCAGCACAAAAGACAAAAGCATCGTCATACATTTCTAATAAAAGCCTATTAAAAGTTGTTGCTCAGTTGAATTCATTAATGCAAATGTTTGAATTATGCCATCCAGAAGAAAATTATTCATGTACAATATAGACACTCAAAAACTTCCAGGTTGAAAGGATGGGAAAGGGAAAGGATGCCAAAAATGGGAGGAGATTAACAAGGCAAATCAAACAAATTGGGCAGGACTGTAAACTGGCAGAATAGTTCACCGATTCTTTTTCTTTTGTTCCATGCTTCTATGTTATCCTACAAAGCTACGTTTAAACAGCTCCTTACTGATTATTTCCAAATGTAGAGTTGATAATATAAAAGTAAATGGAAGGACAAAGACAAGAAAAGGCCACTAAGATTACACAGCTATTACGAGCACTAGTCATAAGGATAAGTACCTTAAAAACTAATATATCACAAAAAGAAAATAAAGTTCTTGTAGAGCCAACTTTCCCCAAAGCAAGTTAACAAATATCATTTGCTAATTGTGTTGCTGAACAGCAGCAGCAGCAACGGTAACAGCTAGCATTCGTATAGCACTTGACAATGATTATCTCACTTGATCCTCACAAGAACCCCAGGAAGGAGATGCTAATAATTATTAACTCCATTTTACCGATGAGGAACTGAAATAGAGGCTCCCTGCCTTTCCCAGGGTCACACAGTATTCAGTGTCTAACATCTGAACTTGTCTCCCTGACTCCAGGTCCAGAGCTCCGTCTACTAGCACTCCCTAGTTTCCTAGGAGTTATTTCTACTAGGTGTTTCCTGATCGCAACACTCCATCCATCTCTCACCTCTCTATCTTTGCACAGGCTGTTCCCCAAGCATGGAGGATTCTCACCACTTCCCCTCCACCTACTATAATAATGCCTACCTTCTTACAAGGCTTAACTCAAGTACCATCTCCTGTGTGAAGCCTTTGCTGATTCTGTCCCTCCCCTCCATTGTTAAGTGGTCTCTTTCTCAACCAATTGCTTTGTATAGACTTATATGTGAACCTGTTGTGTTTCCCCCTCACCCCTGCTCCCTTCTACTTTAAGTTCCTTGACAGGTTATTTAATTTTTGTTCTATCTTTAATTCTTAGTGTAATGCTTAAACATTAGTAGGCACTTACATGTTTTTTGAAATGAATTTAATTGCATTTGAGTTTGAAAGTTTATTGTGCTAGACATTATAATTTTTAAAAGCTGTCTTTTCCAAGACATTTATTTTTAAGCAGAATAAGGTGGTGAAAAAACAATCAAGGTTTGCTTAATGAAAATCAATAGGGAGTTAAGAAAACAGTTTCAAGTTTTTTACAATACAGTAGAGATACTACTGTGAGAAAGATGTGGAGCATCTTTTTGAAATTTATTATATAGTATTAATAAAAGAACAAAAGTAGATTTTTAAGCAGATTGGGAGAAGATCTTACCCTCTATAAATATGGTACCTAGAGTTAGGACTCAACATAGAAATAATTAGGTATCAATCAGTTTTACACAGCAAGTCTTACAGTTCTAGGGGATGTAATTTGAGATAAAGAAGTTAGTGGTTACATTGAAAAGAAAAGTAATCAATACAAAAAAGGATTCTGTAAATTGTAAAAGATCCATCAGATAAATGAATCACAAAAGAAAACCTTTAAGTCAATACAAACTCCTCAAGACTAGGGGTCCTGAAGATCTTGATAGTTCTCTAAGCAGATCCATTCATTAACTCTTAATGACTTTCATCAAGTTCCTGGACTTTTGATTAAACATTCCCAGAAAAGATATGGCTTCTGAGAGATGCACAACTTACTGGGGGGCAATTGAGTCTTCTCTGACTTGAAGCTTACCACTGGGGCTTACTTTGGAACTGGAGCTGGGCAAAATCCCTAAAGGTAGGACAATTATAAAGTTTCCTAGTGGTTTCCATCGCATCTACAAAGACTCCCTATGCCTTTTAGTCCAATGGACTTGTCATGGAGTGATAGCTACCTCCATCACAGAGAGAACCAGTCTAGTGTACCAAGTACTAATCTTCTTCCCAGGGACAACTAAATGTCTGTGATTTCACAAAAGAAGACATAAATCAGGCCGTTTTTTTGTTTTTTTTTTGGGATATGCTCTCAAAAAAGACATGATCTTGGACTAAGATATATTACTGGGTCCCTGAAAGAATGTCATTAGCAAGTATAATCACTAACCTTCCACATCATCAAGGATCCCATCATAAACGGGCTAAACACAGTCAGGAAGCAATAGACAGAAGAAGGATCAAAGCTGAGGAAACACATCAAGAAAGAAAAAAGGATTACTGAAAGATATCTGTAAAGACAGAATCCATTTAAATGCATGTAGGTGAATTCACTAAATGTTAAGTCTTTTTCAAAAATATGAGTATATTTAATGGAGGCTGTTAGTTTTATGATATTAACATTATTAATAGATGATTGGTCACACAATGTTACTGTGAGGTATCTTCAACATTGCTACAAAGCAATATTGGTCAGGGCAACATTATCAATTTATGTAGGTAGCAAGGGCTGACTTCAAAAAGCTTAGGTTTCTTTCTTTTTTTGAAAAGCTATTTCACAAAATTAAGATAGCACTTTCATATATGGCTTTGCATTTGCTATATTAAACAAAATTTTCACCAACTAGTTATAATGCCTTTTAGTATGATCATATCATTTTGTAGTTATATCTGCAGAAAAAGTGAAAAAGATTACCTGTTAATAGAAGCTATGTTTCCAGTTCCAAAAAAGGCTATTACTATGAAGAAAACCTGGACAGAGCTAAGGAAAGGATCAGGTAAGTCAGGAATGAAACCACCCACTATCCCATCTTCAAAACCTTGGGGTTATCTTAGACTCTTTCCTCTGCATCATCTCTCATACAATCTTTTTTACATCTAATTTCTCCCTTTTTATTTCCACTAACACTATTCAAAGTATTGGCTCTCTTTGCCACCTGCTTAGACTACTGCAGTAACGTTCTGGCAATTGTTACCATTTCCAATCTCTTTCCCGATCTAATACAATGTAGATTAAGATCATTTTATGTATGGACATGAGTTCCTCTTAAAACAGATATTCTTGACCAGAGTTCTATGAGGTTGTTTAAAAAAATGGAAAATTTTATTTCAATAAAATTGGTTTCTTTTGTAATCTTGTATATTTTACTTTGTGCGTTTAAAAACGTTAAAACCATAAAGATGCCTTTGGTCCATAGATGCCACCATACTGCCAAAGGTGTCTATGATAAAAGAAAGGTTAAGAACCCCTGTCCTAAAACTTTTATTGACTCCCTGCTCTCTGGTTCAGACTCCTGAGTGCTGCGTTCAAGATCATCTATGACATGGCACTACCTTACCTTTCTACTCTTATCTCCTATTCCTCTAGTTTTACTGCAGGTCTTCCTGACTCTGAGGTCAGCCTTCTATTCACTACACCACAATGCCTCTGTTAGAATTCTAGAATGTAATATTAAAGGGATGTTTTCCAGGCATTTAAAAAAAGAAGCAACGATCACCAAGTAGGAAACATGGCAAACTAACCTTATCTGAAAGTCAATACTCTCAGGGTACGTGAAGTGCTCTGACATATCTGACCTCGCTGGATCTTCATATTGTCCTCATTTTATGGATGAGGCTCCAACTGAGGCCCAGAGACATTAAGTTAATTCATAGTTACAAAATTAATGACTGAAAATGAGGAGGAAGAAGATAAAAATTATGATAGCTACTAGCATTTACACAGTACTTTATGGTTTGCCATGTGCTTCACATATGTTAGGTCATTTAAGACTAACTACAATCCAATGAGGTAGTTGCTATTATTAACCCCATTTTACAGATGAGGAAAGCTGCAAGGCTGAGAGACACAGAAGTGCCTTGCCCAGGATTACAAAGCTAAGTATCAGCTGATGCACAGTTAGAACTCAAGTCTTTCTGGCTCCAGGTCCATCATTCTGCCTGCTCCTTCAAGCTGCTTCTCAAATGATCAAATATCAGAGTTAAGACTAACTCAGGTCAATCTTGACTTTTCTGTGCAGAGGAAGAGGTCCTAGACTAGGAAGCCTGTATTCTAATACATTCTATACCACTAACCAGATGAGTTTTAATGGAAACAATGAAACTTTCTGAGCTTGAGTTTTCTGTCAGATTAAGGGGTTTGTAGAAGATCTCCACATAACCACTTACAGACCTGTCTGCAACTGATTATAGGATGGTCTCACCTGGATGTTATACTGGATGTTCCTGAAATCCAAAACGTCTCAAACTGAACCAATTTCCCCTAAATCTGCTATTCTTTTTTATTTTATCACTTTATGCTGGGACATAAAATTCACTGAGTTTCTCATGTTCAAAAATCTTAGTGCTACTTTTTAGTTTTTACTCTTCCTTAGCTCTCATTTACAATCAGGTCCAACTATGTCATACCCCCCTTACTCAATAAACTCCAGAAGCTCCTTATCATGTCCAGGATCAAATACAAAATGCTCTTTTTGGCATTCAAAGCCCCATAAAACAGCCCCCTTCTCCCCTTCTTACACCTTAGTTCCTGTCAAGTAGTTTTCAAACCAGTGACACTGGCCTCCTGGTTGTTTCACAAATAAGACACTATACTTCTCTTCTCTGGGCATTCTTTCTGGGGGTCCACCATGCATAGGATGCTCCCCCTCTTCATCTCTATCTCCTGACTTCCCTGGCTTCCTTCAAGTCCCAACTAAAATTTTACTCTCTATAGGAAGCCTTTTCCAACCCCTCTTGATTCTAATGTCTTCCCTCTTTTACTTATTTCCTATGTATCCTGTATATAGGTCATTTGGACATATTTATTTGCTTACTGTCTCCTGTTACATAGTGAGCTCCTTGAGAGAGGGACTCTCTCTCAAGGTTTTTTGGTTCTTTTTGTATCCTTCACATTTAGCACCATACCTAGCTCACAGCAAGTGCTTAATAAGTAGTTATCTCTAAGACCAATCAGCTATCTCTACACTATCTTTCACACTCGTTCTTTTTGCCTTCTACCGCCACAGCCTTAATTCTTACAGCCTGCCTAGTCTACTTCTACAGCCTCCTGTAAGGTATTTTCATCTCTACTCCATGATGGTGGTGATTGTGCCTTATTTAAACTTTGTGATCTGTATTGGTGGAGGGATACCAACACTCAAAAGATCATGGATCCTAAAAATATTTAGACATAGCCCCACTTAACACTTGGACTGCCTAGAGCTCCTTCCTCCTCACTACAAGTGAGATATTGGTTGACTCTTGTCAGAGAGTGATGTTGCACTATTAGTTTCCAGGTGCAAGGCCAAGAAAATACAAACTTTGGGAACATCCACCCCACTGGAAAGGTGTTGTTTATGGGCCCATACTGGACTGTATGTATTTTGTCTGAGACCCTTCTTCCTCTGATCCAGAGCTCACCTTCTTATGCTGCCCATGATTAGTAGTTCTGGCCACAGAAGCTCATTTTAAAACACTACTAAGTTGTGGAAAGGTTGTGACCTAAATCAGTCAAGGGAATACCCATATGGATGAAATAATAGTTCCTTAAAGTAAGAAGAAGATATAAAATTTTAATGTAACTTCTTTAAAAGTAGCGATTATTTTTGTGTTTTCTTTATATTCTTAGTTCTTGGCACAGTGTTATACGTAGGAAATATTCAATATATCTGTTGGTTAATTAAGATAGATTCATTAGGCAGTGGAATAGATAACCGCTAAGGCAAAGGTCCTTAACCTGGGCTCAATGGAGAGATTTCAGATTGGTGAACTACTTAGATAGGGAAATAAAATACACCTTTATTTTCACTGATGTCTAATTGAAATTTTGCATTTCTTTCCATTTTGAATGCAGATGACAAAACAGTCTTCTGTGATGGGAAATCTGTGGGCTTTAACAGGCTATAAAACAGAGCCATGACAAGTTAAGAACTTTTTGGTCTAAACATTTTTTCCAGTTCTAAAAACTCTCCAATTCTGAGATGTCAGTTCATATAGTATGAAATATCAAAATATCAAAAATCAAATTCTGTCCTTGCCTAGATTTATGATACCTTTCAAAAATATTCATTGTAGCACTTACATGGCCTACAAAACATATTTAAAGGAGACCAGTCAGGATGTTCACCCTGAGACCTCAGGGGGATAGGAGCAAAAAGCATTTGCAAATTCTTCTTCCAGTTTATTTCCTGGACAGGATCGAACAATTGTCATTCTTCCTGCTTGTTCCATGTGCTTATGGCTAACCATCTGGCTTTTCTATAGGTTTTATTGGCTATTATCTGGAGATGTGAAATCATAAGACTAGAGATACAAAAGGCATAAGCTTATAAGATTTAGGTAGGTTAAGGTTTTGGATCCAAGGGTTTTAGAGCAAGGGAAATAATAAGCTATATCCTTTTTCTAAAGTTTTCCAACTCAGCAAAATGGTACTATTGCTTTGAATGCTTAGATGAGCAGCTGATTTTTCTTTTCCAAGGCTACCACCAAATGATAGTGAAGAATTAACAAAAAATTTAAAGATATTAAAAAATAGAACAATATGACACTAATGACTGGGGAGCTCCAGATGGGCAAATCTCAAAAGCTCTGCTAATCAATTAAATAATTCAAAACAAGGTCCCAATTGGAATGACAACTGTCAAAAAAGAAACTAGATGTGAGACATAAAACAACAGTCCTTCAAAAAATATCTAAAGATTTGTAGAATTGACTATACTAAAAAAATGTTACATTCTACCAAGAAAGTGAAATGACTATTTAATTTGATGTCATGTCTCTTTAAAACAAGCAAAGGATACAAAGAAGAAGGACCTACGAATGTCCTCCAGGTGGAGTTGCCGGAACTGAGTTATATCTGTATTATAGGCAAAATGGATACTGGTGAGCTGTGAAAGGAATAAGAAAAAAAATCAATACATGACACCCTGTTGGTTTACCTGGAAAATAAATGGTAAATTTATAGGAAAGTGAATAAAGAATTAGTCCATTCCTATTTACACTAGCTAGAATGGTATACTACATGGAACCTTTAGTGAAAAATCTTTTTCTAGCTTAATTATACTTTAATAAAATCTGCCAGAAAGGCATTGTATATTGCCAATGTTATACTGAACACAGTGGTATTCCAGTGCTTTATGTACAGAACAGAAAGAACCTGTGTTTTGCTTAGTCTTCTAGTTTCCTTCACTTTAGACTCATTTCTCAAAAGAACCCTTTATCACAAGCTGAATTTACATGGCCAAAAATTTCCATTTAAATCTAGATGAAGGATGTAATGAAAAAATATTGTATAGTGAAATATTTCTCAGTTTCTCTTTTACTATCAATAAACAATCACCCTGTTTATACAAACATTACCCTCTCCCAGTTAAGAGGGCAGTGAATGGTCTTTCATTGGTAAAAATTACAAAGGTATTAAATTCCTCTGCAGCAAGCTCACTGTTTACTCTTTTGCCTGGCAGTAGCAACTGGAAGTCAAAGATAAGGCATAAATTGAAATAATTTTCCCCCATATTATTTTAAAAATAAAACTCTTGATATGTTTTTTCCTACTCTTTCCAGGAAAAATAAGGTTAGATTTATCAACAATGAAGTTGAACCCCAAACTCCAACACCTCTCTTGAAAAACACATATGTGCTTGTTTTCATTTTGTATCTATCATGTATACTCTTTGATATGTACATGCTATGTCCCAAAAGAATGTGGATTCCTTGAGAACAGGGATCATTTTGGTTTTGGATCCCCATTGCCTAGCACAGTACATGGCATGCAGTAGGCATAGCTGTTGATTGAACGATAATACAAATAATATCATTCTAGTTGTACCCCAGTTCTAAAGATATAAAATATCATTTTGGAAACTGTGTTTTATAAAATGGGACTACAAACCCTTCAGAGCAGGGACTTATCTATCTTTACATCTCCAGCACCTAGAAAAGTACTTGCCCCCTAGGAGCCCAATAAATGTTTGAAATGAATTAGAACAAGAGAGAGTCAAATGATGTAAAGGTTATGACAGAGAATTTCTGACCCTATGCTTAATACATACAAAAACATCCTTTCACTTAAAAGTTTATAAGCTGCTCTGTGAGCTGATGCAACCATTCTGGAAAGCAATCTGGAACGATGCCCAAACGGCTACAAAAATGTGCATACTCTTACAACCAGTAATACCACTTTGAGGGCTGTATCCCTAGGAGATCATAAAAATGGGAAAAGGACCCACATATACAAAAATATAGCAGCTCTTTTTTTGGTGGCCAAGAACTGGAAATTGAGGGGACACCCATCATTTGGGGAATAGCTTGAACAAGTTGTGGTATATGAATGTAATGTAATAATATTGTGCTACAAGAAATGACAAACAGGAGGACTTCAGAAAAACCTTGGAAAGACTTGTATGAACTGCTGCTGAGAGAAATGAGTAGAACCAGGAGAACATTATACACAGTGACAGCCACAGTATATGAGGACTGTTTCTAATAGACTTAGCCCCTCATAGTAGTGCAAGGATCTAAAACATTTCCAAAGGACTCATGGTGCAAAATGTCATCCACATCCAGAGAAAGAACTATGGAGTTAGAATGCAGAATGAAGTAGACTATTGTCTCTTTTGTTGTGTTTTGGTTTTTCTCATGGTTTCTCCCGTTCATTTTAATTCTTCTATGCAGCATGACTAATGTGAAAATGTGTTTAATAAGAATGTATGTGTAGAACCCATATAAGACTGCATACCATCCTGGGGCGGGGGGAGAAAATTTAAAATTTATGGAAGTGATTGTTAAAAACTGAAAACAAATAAATTAATTTACAAAAATATATTTTAAAAAAGTTTATAAGCTATCAACATGAAATTTAAAAAGACTCATCATATAATGAACTACAATGAAATCTGTTTTATTTTCTCCATTTTTTCTTCCCCAATAAGCCAATGTTAATTCCTGTTATCTCAGGCAGTACAGTTGATGGAAAGAATTTTACAGCAGCAGTTCCCTCAAGTGGCCTTAGTAAAAGTTTTATATTTCCTTGTACTGATTTTATGTGATTATGAGTAACATTTCTAAGGAAAGAGGAAGGCTACGATGTCATTCCACCTCTCTAGCTCAGCTTGACAAAATGCCCTCAGATGGTGGAATGGCTTGAACAAGTTTAAGTGTATTGTATTAGACAAATCATCTGAGATGAGACCCTTAGGCACTGATGTAATGGAGAAAACATTTTGAAATGAGATGGTTAGGAAAATAAGAGTAAGATAGTGAAATTACAAGTCACTTAGGGTCAAATTCATAGATCTGTAAATGACAATGCAATGGTCTTTCAGACTAGAAACAGAGAAAAAGAAGGAAATAAGATAAGGACATTACTTCTCATCTGTTTCTCTCACCTATACTGTATTTTACTTTATCTCGTTGTTTTTATACAGTGGATTGCTAGAAACACTTGTAACTCCATACTACCTGAGTAACAATAAGCCTACTCTCAATTGTGAAGGCTGACAAATCTCTTTACAAACTAGTTGTTTAAAAATATTTGACAAAAGCTATTAAATGACTGACTGCCTTCTATTTAATCAGAAGGTAATTTATAATAAACTCTAAAATTTTAAGTAATAAAAATCTTTAATACAATGACACTGAAAATTTCAAAGGGAAGGGAATAAATGTGACTTTTATATATTCTCACGTACAGTAGAATTGTCCTGAGATGTTACCTTTTGTGTACAGGAAACACCCGACTGTTGCAGTGTTTCTTGTTCCACGTATATCCAAACCAACATTAAGCATGACAACACAAAGGGAAAGAAAGCTTCATACCTATACCAGGAAAAAAAAAACATACATATAAAGCTAATCTATATTCCATGCATATCAATTAGTCAAACCTGTACTGATGCCACTTTAAAATGAAAGCGACAGCACTAAATATTTGTCCTAAACCTGTATTTTATTATTATTTACACCTCACATTTACATGGCGCTTTAAGGTTTTATCTGACTTCAGTAAGACAAGTCATTATATCCATTTTACAGAGAGGGAAATTGAGAGAAAGTCAGAATAACCTGCCCATAGTTAATACAATTAGTGTGGAGGGGTAGCAAGTAGAGGTGAAGGTGGGGCATGAGGATGTGGAAAGAGTGAAAGGACCTGGCTCTGTTACTTACCAAGCTGTGTGATGTTGGGCAATCACTTAACCTTTTCTGGGCCTCAGTTTATTTATTTGTAAAATGAAGGGATTGGGCTATATGACCTCTAAAGTATCCCCTAGTTCTAGATCTATGATACTATAAATATATTTAAAGGAATAGGAAGTTAAAAAACATTCTTTTCCTTACTCCCCAAATATTTCCAGAAAATAAAATGCTATAACCCTCACAAAGTTAAAAAGAAAGAAACAAACAGGTTTATTTAAACTTGTGTAAAAATATCTATGTTGGAGAAAATAAACTACAATTATTTGGTGGAATGGATTTGGGATATCTATTTCTTTAAGACTCTGCTCAAATCTGAGCTCTTCTCCAGAGGTATTTCTAACAATACCACCCTCCAGTCATATTTTTTTTTCTCTAACCACTTTTATACTTAGTATCTGTACCACATAATTTAGCACTTTCTTCATATGAATTACTATTTTATTCACTAATTATTTCATGTGTGTATGTCTTATTTACCCAGTAGGACTATAAATTTTGTGTTGGTAGCACCAGCACCCTGGTTCAGTCCTAGTCTCAAGGCCTTCATCCTTACATGAAATATACACATTGGACAGTAAGAGTCCTATAAGGTTTTGAACCAGGGAATCCTCTGTCCTGTTCTTGGGATGTATGTCTGCTTTCCGTCTCACAGGATTCTTGGAGCAAAGAGGTCAAATACACTCTGCTAACAGAGCTTTAAATACTTTGAAAAGTCAGATCTTCTTAAAATTGTACAGATCCACAAGGCATAGGCTTGCATGGGAAGCCAGAAATCCTTCCCATTAAAAAGCAGCAATTAAGTTGGAGATACACAATCCTTGAAAATTTCTAGGTGTTAGCACCACCTGCTTTGATTTGATTTTGGTTCTGACTCCGCTATCTCAGAGCACCCACCACCTGATCAAATTCCAGTTCTCTTCACTCCTTTCGGGCAAGCAGGGGCTACATCATATTTCTTTGTATCAATCTTAGAACCCATCTTATTTTAGGGGAAATATTTATTTACTGATTAACAGAATCAAAAAGGCAAGTTTTAAGCAGATGAGGCCAGTGACTTTTAAATTTTCACAATGAAGTCCGAAAACTGCGTTTTTTTGTTTTGTTCCTAGAAATATAAATACAACCAGTCTACAAATGGCCTCCTTGATTTATTTCCATCACAGGATCAGATATTTAGGGCTGGAAGAGACTTTAATGCAGTCCAACCCCCTCATTTATAGATGAGGAAGCTGAGGCCCAGAGGCTGTGACTTGCTCATTCACACAGGTCCTCAGTCCAGGGACTAGTGTTTGAACTGAGTTTATGCTAGGCTGCCTTCTCAAGTGGTCAATACATTGTTAGAAACTACGTGAAGAGGACTTATCCTTGTCACTGTTTAAAATTAAAATCCTGACTGACCTTCATATTTATAGAATAGTTAACTCATAAAGTGCTCTAACATAGTCAAAACTGCTTTCCTCACAAATTCGTGATATAGGTAATGCAATTGTCTTTATCTTCATTTTACTAATGAGGAAACCAAAGTTCTTAAAGGTTAAGTGACTTGCCCAAGATCACATAGCCGTCAGATCTGACTCCAGAGCTCCTGAGTCCTAGTACACAGTGATTTTTTTAAAGTAAATTATCAAATATAGGCTCAGTATGTATGTACACCCCCCCCCTTTACAACATACATATGCACATGGAATACCAGATAATATACACACATGTGCATGTTACATAAGCACATACGTATTACATAAGATAAACATACACATATTATGCAATACATACTTATATACAATATATGTAATATGTACTTGTACACATTATATATTAGATAACACTTTATATGTAATAAACATACATATAATACATCAGGTAAGGCACACACATATATACTCATGCATATATAACAACACACATGTTATATGTACACGTGCACATATACACGCAATACACACATCATTACACACACATGTATATACATACACGCATGTATAATACACACTTATATACATACCTATATACATATTAGAGGTTAGAAAATATACACAATATATGTAACATACACACATACACGTTATATATCAGATAACATACAGATATATGTAATTTATACACACATATACACCATACATACATGCTGACATTATATACCACACACTCCCATAATAGGTACATGCACACATATGTCATACACACATGTATATACGCACACATGCATGCATATTCTATATTATACATGTGTTCAGTATGTGTACTGTACACACATAAATTTATGTACACCTATACAAATTACATGTTAGATAACATACAGACATACATTTATATAATATATTCCCATACACACATTTTCTATTAGATAATATGCACATATATCCATCCATGCAAACACATTATATATGAAGTAATATATACATATATGTAAGATATGTACATGCATACATGTATACAACATACATTGTTTTAATACACAATACCATGTATGAGACAGTATATATAATACAGATACATATATAGACATGTATGCATGCATACATATATTTTGTAACACGTTACATAACAATGTATTATATTGTCAATGTACATATATACACATGCATGCACACTATATACGTAAACATATGCATATACATATAACAAAACCTCATTTATTTGGGTATCACTAATTTGATTTTTATGAAATTTAGCCAGTTGTCCACTGGGGACTTTTTCTACAGTAATTTTGAAAAGAATTTGGTGGGCAAAGTGCGTAACAACAACCAAAACAGATTTTCATGACAAGAGAACAGAATGTTTTTAAGCACATCTATTTAAGCAGAAGGATTAATATACTGATTAAAAGTGACTCTCAGTTCTTCCTTAATGCAAGGAAATAGGACCTCTGTGTGATACTCCAGATTTAGGATAAAGTTTTATTCTAAATTATGTGTTTGTGTATTTTAAAACAATAACATTGCTTTCCTTTTAGCTGTTCTATAGGTCCCCATTAAGTAAATAGTTCAAACCAACCTTCCCAGGCAGTTTGAAATGGTTGACACCAAGGCATCTGGTTGTACCTTACTTTATAAAATGGATGTGGATTCTAAAAATTTACATGTAAGCCAAATTTTTGTAAAACAAGTAATTTAAATTTCATTAAGGATTATAACTGAAATTATAAATCTCATTGTAATTAAATATAACTGTAGCCAGAAAATAAGTGAAAATTTAAAAATTAGAGTTAGAGAAATAACTTAAAATTTGTTAAGGATTGTAACTGAAATTGTAACTCTCATTGTAATTAAATATAATTGCATCTAGAAAATAAGTGAAAATTTAAAAGTTAAAGTTATCACACTGCTCCTGTGGAATGCAAACTTCCTAAGGACTGATTTTCTTTCTGTCTTTATATCACCAATGCCTAGACGGTAGTAAAAGCTTAACAAAAGCTTGTTGGATTGAAACTGAATCATGTCATTTATGTCACAGTAACAAGTCCCCCGCACAGCAGGGAGACTCAGATGGCAGCTTGAGGAGAAATGCCAGAGTGATCACTGTGGGTGAAGAGGGGGTGCTCGCCCATTCTAGGTTTGTTTATGCTTTTGAAGCCACTGCAGCCTCCTCTAAATCTGCTGCTGGTAGGTGTGATGGTTCAAATAGGAACTTCTGCATTCCTCAGTTACTTGGCCAGTCTGAGCATATTGTTGGGCCTGTCCACAGAACCCACTATTTGTTTCGTTAAGCCCACCTGGTTTTTGGCCACCATGTGTTTGGGTATGAAATAACAGTGAAATGAATGAAAAAAAAGTATTTACCAGCACTAGTTGCTGGAAATGGGCAGCTGGTGGGGACAGTGGATAGAGAAACAGGCTTGGAATCAGAAAACTCAACTTCCTGAGTTCAAATCCTGCCTCAGGAACTTACTAGCTAAGTGACCCTGGGGAAGTCAATTAACCCTGTTTGCCCCAATTCCCTCATCTGTCAAATGAGCTGCAGAAGAAAGTGACAAAGCACTCCAGTACCTTGGCCAAGAAAACCCCAAATGGGGTCACAAAGAGTCAGACACAAGTGAAAATGAAGAAACAACAACAAGAGTGGGAATACAAAATAGTCTTTGCCCATCAGGAGCTTGATTTCTAGTGGGATCGTGAGAGACTGAAGTGAATTATGGCTTGGGCAAGCAGGAGAAGACAGTCATGCAGCATAATTGCCAGCAAATGTTAAGGCATGATTTATACTCCTATGTAGACAAGTCTGGTTTTGAAGCTAAGCCCTGGTCCTGACATGCAAAATATAGCCAGAGTTGGCTTAAAGATTTTTAGCTTAGTCTTGACCTTGTCTCCTCCCTTAAACACCTCAGATACTAGTATTTGCTTTGAAGAGAGCCTGTAATCACCTAACTAATCTTGGGCTGAAACAAAATCACAGGCTTGCTAAAATAAATAATTAAATACATGAAAGATTTTTAAAGTGTCCCTAAGTCCTAGAAACACCAGCTTCATAGGATCATCTTAATTGGGGACAATATGGAAATAAGACAGATCCCCCATATTTAACAAAGAACAGAGGAACACAGATTTAGAGCTGGGACAGCCCTTTGCTGTTCAGTACTGTCCAGCTCTTTGTGATGTCATGGACCAGAGCACACCAATACTGTCCATGGGGTTTTCTTGGCAAAGAAATCCTTAAAAGCAAAATTCTAGAAAAAAGTTAAATAGCATATTACACCACGATCTTCCCCCCAATAACCAAAATCTAACACCTTAAATATGTTATATCTCTAAATTTATAATTGTTTAAACAGAGATTTAAAAAAAAACTGTGAAAACATGATCTAACAAATGAAGTGTATACCCTGTGCTCAACAGTAGATAGGTGGACATCAAGGACAGAAGAATACTAAGTAATCGCTGAAAGACAATCGTGGGACCCAATAATGGCACAACCAAGGAAGAGGCTGAAAATGAAAAAGAGATCACAAGTCACTGGCAAGCAGATGGAGGAAATAATTTCAGTAAATGCACAGAACAATTTAGAATAATTACAGGCAAGTGTTGAGCATGAAGATTTAATTCAGGGACACCTTAGCCTTAGTCATTTTTATGAAGAAATATGTTTTAACTTTTTTTTTCTTAACAGACAACAGATGCAAACATTCAACACCTCACTGGTTTATGATGTCATTGTTGTGGGCACATCTACTACCCATTTCTACTTTCTCACATTTTAGCTGCTTTTGTCTATGCTCTTCAGTAAATCTTCCACAGGGGACCTAGCCGACTGTTGGCCTGGACATGTCTAAATATCATAAGGCGTGATTGTTTGGAAAAAGCTCTAGTGCAGGGGCCAGTCTTTTTCTGCCTGGCTGTATTTTCCTTAGCTCACTGGTCGAGACTGGGGAGTTGGAATACACCTTGCTCCCTATTGCCATGTCCAGGTTCTCCCCCTACCTCCATCACTCAGTAACCTCTCTTCCCTTGAAGTTCATGTTATTCATAATACCACCCAATCAAAATCATGGTAGTTCTTATCTACAGATACCCAGACCACCTCCATTACTTGTTCCATGAGTTTGATACCTCTTACAATTTTTTTTTCTTCTCAACTACTGACCTCATACTAAGGGACTTCAATATGCATATTGGCTCTCCCTAAAATACCCCACACCCTCAGTTCCTCAACCTTCTCACCTTCCATGAGCTACTCAATCTAATCCTCCACTCAAGGAGTTTTTTGGCTGAGATTGCCTTGCACTGTTCTGTATGTGCACAGTGATTTATATGTTGTTTTTCCTATTAGAATATGAGCTCCTCGACGATAGGCACTGTATGTTTTACCTTTCTTTGTATTTCCAGACCCTAGAACAGTGTCTGACACATAGTAAGTGCCTAATAAATGCTTCTTGACTGGCTGAATTTTAAGTGATATTCCAATCTCCCCTCCCCACCCTCTTCAGAGGTTAGAGATCAATTATATTAACCTGAGACACTCCTTTCTTAGGTAGCTAGGTGGTGAGGTGGATGGAGTATATAGTACTTGAAGTTGGGATAAACCTGAGTTTGAATCCAGCCTCAGTCACCGAGCAGCTATGCGATTACAGACATTACTTAATCACTGCCTAACACAGTTTCCTCACCCGTAATATGGAGATAATAATAGCACCTGCCTGTCAGGGTTATTGTGAGGATCCAATGTGTTAACATATATGAAAAGTACTTCGTAAACTTTAAAGCAACAATGTTGCTCTTGTTCCCTGGTCCTCTTCCTCATTCCAAATCTTCCTGTCATATGGGACAGATCAGCTGACTGACCCAGATCTTGCTACTACCTGCTTGCTAGGGCAGGAGGGGACCTCTTAGCTGGGCCTGAAAACCATTAAGGCTGAACCCCTTGCATCCTGATCCCTTCAGAGACCTCTCTGTAGCTTTGTCTTTTGGAGGAGAGTAATATTGATGAAGCTTTGTTCTCCTTTCTCTGGCTCTCTCTATCACCCTCCTCCTCCAACCAACTGTTTAAAGCCTTTCCCTTGTGGGAAGTGAAATGCAGCCAGACTGGAAGTACTACTGTTTTTTAGCATTATTTACTGGCTTTCTTCTTTAGGTATAAATCTCTAAATATCCCCTAAAGCAAACATAAAGCTTTAAGAATTAAAGGCATCCATATTTAATATGTTGGGCATATTTAAGTTATAGGTGTATTTCACTGTAACAATATTAACTTTAAAAACATTCACTATTTCATATTATTTGGCAGATGAAATAGTAGGTCCAATGTCTCCAAATTTGCCCAAACTAGAATTTATATATCAGTTAAAAAAGAAATCTTAAGTCTTGATAGTTAGCCAAGTTATTGGCTATTTTGTATTTAATAAAGACTACATTTTCAATTAATTTGTTTAAAGTGATTGGCCAGAAGTTGCTTTCCCTATTAATAAAGCATACGTAAAGTACATTCTAAATTTTGAAATGTTAAAATAAATATCAGTTAAAATTATGCTGAGGTATCCATTGACTGCTCCTAATATGAATGGGAGGATGCTTCCCTGGAGATCATCAAGCAAAGTCAAGATGACCACTTGTCAGTGATGGTACAGAAGGGACTCTTGCTTAGAAATAGGTTCCAATAGCATGTTCTTCATCTAGGGTCTTACCCAACTCTTTAAGATCCTGAAACTTAACTAAACAAGGAGTTATATTAGTTTTTTCTTATAGGGTGAAGAAAAACACCAAACTACTGTCTAGGAGTATGAGGTAGCAGTAAAGGGCATTCTTCTTTTTACCTCATTAAATATATTTTCATGGCCACTGCCTTTAGCTAGTGAACATTTACCTAGTGAACATTTTATTATGATGGTTTAAATTTCTGCTCTCTGTGGTTAAATATATGATGAAAGTCCCATTTAAAATAATTTATGTTATTGTGAGACATAGATTTTGCAAACCAACTTTTATGACACATTTTAGACCATTAATTTTTGTTTACCGCATGGTGCTGATAAAAACCGCAAAACACAAGCTGGATGAAGGGATACAACCCTCTGATGTAACACAGTGAAGCCTCATCTATCTAGAGCCAGGAGTAAAGCAATGACAGAAGCAGTTACCCAGGGTGGCAGCACAAGGTGTAACATGCAGGTGCAAAGACTGCTGACATCTGGTAAATGTACCTGAAGGACATGATACCTAAGGGTGAGGGTTGGGACAGGACAACAATCAGAGATAGGGTATGAAGGAATACCAGTACTAGTAAGGTGTTGATGGTTAAGAATCAACAAGTATTTATTAATCCAAGCAGCACTTAGTAAATATCTACTACATACGAGGCACTATTATAAGTACTGGCAATACAAAAAAAAAAAAAGGCAAAAAATAGCTCTCTAGGGACTCACAGTCTAACGGAAGAGAAGAGTGTTTCAATGAGATGCGAAGAGAAAAAAATGAAGTGTGTCAATTGGTTGCAGTGTATACAAGAGAAAGTGGTCTTGGGCTCAGTTTAAAAATGTAGTTCTTAGTAATTGGTGATTCTAGGTCCTGGTATCCTAGCCTACACTGTGCATCTGGGTGTTTCCTTAGTATTTCCACAGGCTCAGACAATTCTATGGTGGTGTGCCCCTTGACAGAGGAGGCCAGGAAGCTGATTGGTTTGGTCTACTCAGGAATGAGGAAATGTTGAAATAGAAACTGAATTATGGAACTGAATTATGACTAGGGTTCATAACAAGTATTGTCTTCTAGGCAAAGGTAGGAACAATAAACCTTTAATATGTTTTCTAGATGATTGCCTTTCCCTAGGAATCAGAAACTTAATGAATGAGGTCATAAATTATATTAATAAAAATTCTATATGAGAAAGGACACAGTACTCATACTTAATATATTCTCAATGTTTTTTTTGGGGGGGTGAATAATACCTGCCTTCTACTTAGTTGCAGCTTTTTAATATTTAAAAATTTTAATTTATAGTAAAAATATCATAATTAATATGATTCATGCCTTCCAGAAGTATATTACCTTCCTGCTTACTGGCCAAAAAGTTTTTCTGCATCTATTGATATGATTGTATGATTTTTCTTGATTTTATCATTAATGTGGTTAAATCTATAGTTTTCCCAACATAAAACAAACCCTGCATTCCTGGTATAAACTCAACTTGGTCATACTGTACAATCTTTGTGATTTGCTGTTTTACTCATTGCTAATATGTTATTAAAAAAATTTCTATCTATCTTTGTTAGGGCTATTGATCTTTAGTTTTATTTTTCCATTTTCATTCTTCCTAGTTTCTGTATCAAGGAGATATCAACGTCATAGAAAGAATCTTGTAGGATCCCTTCCTCTTGCTGTTTTTGTAAACAATTCATGTAATACTGAAATTGTTCTTTGACTATTTTGTAGAATTCGCTTGTGAATCCAAATGGCTGTGGAATTATTTCCTCAGATATTTATTCATTGTTCACTTTCTTCCTCTGAAATTAGGTTGTTTAATTTCTGTTTCTTGTTCTGTTCTTTGGAGTATTTTATATCTTTGTAAATATCCACTTATTCATTTAAGTTGTTGGTTTTGTTGGTGTAAAGTTGGGCAACTAGTTTCTAATAATGTACTTTGTTTTTCATTTGTATATTTTGTTGTATATTTTCCTTTTTTCATTTTTGATACTGGTAATTTGGTTTTTCTCTTCTTTTTTAATCTAATTAGCTAATGATTTATACATTTGATTGTTTTTTTCTTGAAAAATAAACTCCTAGTTTTATTAATTCATTGGTTTCTTTGTCTTCAATTCTGTTAATTTCTTTAACTTTCAGTTTTTCTATTTTGGTATTTAATGCCTTTCAAGAATTTTTGATTTCATTCCCAATTCACCAATTGTCTTTGGCTAATAAAAGTGTTTAGAGCTTAAAAAAGAATTCCCCCACTCCCAAGAACTGTTTTGACTGCATTACAAATTGGAATATTGTATCATTGTTATCATTAACTTTAATGAAATTTTCTCTTGTTAACTATGATTTTATTTTTGATCCATTAATTATTTAGGATTAAGTTGTTTAGTCTTCAGTTAATTTTTAATACTTTTTAGGGGCCTTTTATGTAATATAATTTTTATTGAATTGCAATCATTCAACGATTTGCATAATATTTCTGCTTTTCTGCATTTTTTGATGTTTTTATGTCCCTGCAGAAGATCAATTTTTGCTAAATTTTGTATGGCTGAGATATAAGTATACTCCTTTCTATCTCATTTTGATAACTTCCAGATCTACCACATTTTAATTTTTCTAAAATTTCCATTCAAGTCATTAAAATTACTTTTTATTTTTTTGGTTAGATTTATTTAAAGCTGACATGATTAAGCTGTGGTCCCCCATTATTATAGAGTTGTTGTCTAGTTTTCCTTATAACTCATTAGTATTTCCTTTAAATATTTATAAACTATGCCATTGGATGAAAATATATTAAGTAAGGAAATCAATTCACTATCTATATCACTTTCAGCAAAATGTAATTTCTGCTTTTAATCTCTTTTAATTAAGTCTATTTTTGCTACTACCTCATCTGAAAACATAATACTTTTGTTGTTGTTGTTGTTCAGCTAGAGCATTATAGATTTTCTTCCAGCTCCTATTATAACTCTGCATGAATCTTTGTTTCAAATATTTTTCTTGTAAATAACACATTGGTGGACTTTGCTTTCTAATCCATTCTGCTAACCTCTTTTGTTCTATGGGTGAGTTTATCCTCTTAACATTTACAGTTATTTTAATTATTTATTTTCCATCATTTTGTTCTCTTATACTTTTTCTTCTCTATTCTCCCCTCTCTGTAATTCAAATGATTACTTTTTCTTCCCCTCCCCATTTTCCCCTTTTCTTTACTATCCCCTCCCCAAGTTTAAAGTTTGTTTTGCTTATGATTATTTGCCCCCTAAATCTACCCTCCCTCTTATATTCTTCTTTTCCCTTTTCCTGAGCCTCTTCACTTACTGAGGTTTGCCCACAGAAAACACACCAAACATACGATCCTGTTATTAACCCCATACTTGAAGCTTCCAAGCCACAGTTTATATTCCATTCATATAGCCTTTGAGAATTCAATGTATCACGATCCAAGACAATTCCAAAGAACTCATGATAAATAATGCTATTCACCTCCTGAGAGACTACTAATGAACTCTGAGTGCAGACTGAAGTATACTTTTTTCACTTACTTTATTTCTCTTGCTTTTTTGGCAACATAATTAATATGGAAATGTGTTTTACATGATTTTACATGTATAACTGATATCATATGGCTTGCTTCTCAGTTGGATGACAGGAAGAAAATTTGGAACTCAGAATTTAAAAAAATTAATGTTAAAATAAATGAAGCATAATTTTAAAAATTTAAAAAGAGAATTCAGTGTTATTTCCATGCCATGACAAGACGTCTGTGGAAGCAAGATAGCTATTTCCTAATGTCCTGTACTTCTCCTTAAGAAATATAACATGTTTGTGCTAACCACAAGAAACTCATGTCATACCGATTCCTGAATATGAAGCCCAGATTAATTAAGAGAACAATTAAATCGCACCCTTAGAGACAATATATGCCATACTTAAGTGGAGTAATAATGACATATTTGTGTTATGTTTATGAAATGGAAAAATATAAAGGGATGGGGACTATTTTTAAATTCATTCATATAAGGAACTCCCAGGTAATAAAATTCCCGCTACCAACGAAAGGCAGTACATTCTCTGAAATTTATATTCTTAGAGAGGAATAGAGCATAGAGAGATTAAGTGATTTGTCCAAGGTTACAAAACTAGAATGTGTCACAGATGGAATTGAAACACAGGTCTTCCTGGCTCTGAGGTCATCTCATTAAACTATTCAGCCTCTTCGGAAAAAATATAAAATAAATTTGAATTATGTACAATAGATGTATAAAATAGTTTTTATTGCACTTCAGATTTTAAACAAATGAATTATAGGATGGGTCATAAATCAGCAAGAAACTGAGAATAGTTTTTTCTTTTTATCAATGGGTTCTTTTACTAGATAAAAAATAAACATATGCCTAAAAAGAGAACAGTTATTAATACAAGCTTTAGAGCTTTAGAGCTGGAAGGCACCTGAGAGATCATCTACTTCAATAGTCTGATTTTATAAAATGAGGAAACCAGAAAATTAAAATGATTTGTACAAGGTTACATAGCTGAAGTTGGAACATCCCTCTTTTCTCTTTTACTACAATGCTATGATCTGGTTCAATCTTTTAGCTTTCCTACAATTCTAAGGTTTTATCAAGTAAAGAAAAGAAGCAAAGGTGTGTGTGTGTGTGTGTGTGTGTGTGTGTGTGTGTGTGTGTTGGGGGTGCGGGGGCAGATATAATTTATGCTCAGTGCTAACACCTCTGCAAAGAACTAGATGACAGAACATTGGGTGACAATAGGATAGTAGATATAAAGTATGAGAATTCTGAAGTGATATGTGTATAAGTGTATGTGTATAATGTCAGTTATGATCAGTATTATTACATCAGAAACAAGTCTTCCATAGCCTCTCCAGCTGACAGCTCATGGTTTAGTTCATTTACACTAGTTAGTATCTTTGTTATTCAGCTTACAGATTTGGTCACTCCAAACAGATTCGGCATTATTATGATACAGGCATTTATTTACATTTAAGTGTGGCTACACTGGTGATGAGTATCCTTGCAAGGTTGTACAAGTATGAGAGTTCCATTTGGATTTGATATTTCATACACACAACTTTTTTTCTTCCTCTTTCCCCACATCTTTGGAAAAATAAAGTATATATTCTGTAATACTTCATTCAGTATATCTATTAAAACTGTAAATGTTGAATGATAAATAATTATATAAATACATTTTAAAATTCATGTCATTTACACTGGAAAAAATGACATGGTTATTGGTTAATATGATGATTAGCTTTTGTCAAAGTGACATGTAAATGGGCAATGTGGTATGGTGCCAAGAGCACTGATTTGGAATTAGAAGACCTGGGTTCTTTTTCTAGTTTAGTCACCAACAGTATGTTGGCTCTGAGTAAATCCCATCATTTCTCTAATTCTCAGCTTCTTCAATAAAATGGAAGGTTCAGACTACGTGACCATTCAAGTATAATCCAGCTCTAAAATCCCATAATCTAAATATAGCCAGACAGAATAGGTAAAAGTAGTGGATGGATTTGGAAAGGGAGCAAATCAGATTTTGATAGGAGAAAAATATACATGTCTGGATATGCTGCTGCTACTACTTCTTTATGCTGGGTTCTTTTCTTAAGTCTTTCTTAGTCTTAGTATTCCATTAAAGAAAAAGAGAAAGACTGAAGTTTTCAAAGGGCACTAAATCCTATACCTATAGGATCTCATATTTCCATTGCTTCTACTTCCTCTTTGGAGCTGAACCTCACTTTCATTTTCATGTTTAATTTCAGTTTATTTTCTGAACATATGGCAATGAACTAGCCAAAAAAAAAAAAAAAGAGAGAGAGAGAGAGAGAAAAAATACTATGTCAAAATACAAACCTATATTACTAAAGGGCACCCTTTTTTTTTTTCCACCTCCCTCCATTTCTATGCCCCAACATTAAAAAAAAAAAATCATGTTATCCCCAAAAGTAAAATGCTGAAATATTAAAATAGTATTTTTTTCTTTTTCAAATGAATTTCTACATTCTGAAATGGAATCCATTTTGAATCTCTTAATAGGCTTGATAAAATATGCAATCAACTGCAAGATGACCGAAGAATTTTCCTTCTTTAGCAACAAGAAATAGCTAACTTAATTTGGTGTCCTATTTCTTTGTAAGAGGGACTGAGAAATTATAAATTCTGATGAAAATCAATCATGACAACTATACAGAATTCTGCTCTTTTCTGGGATGACACTGTAGATTTTAACAGATGTTAAATATAATCCCTTATCATCAGATCACAAATATTTTCAGAACCAATTCTCAACAACATATGCATACTCACAAGAGTTTTGATTTTTTTTTTTGGCAAGAAAACTACAGCTGATGGTAATATAAATTTCCTCAATGCTATGTAATTTCTTTTTCTTTCAATATCTTTATAATAAAAGATAGTGACAAATAAGTAGTACTAAAACAAAGGGAATATAAATGTCTCCATTTCCCTGAAAGTCATCCTCATGTGGCTGGAACACATCTTACCCAGTATTGCCCAGCTAACAATCTGGTTAACTTGAGGCAGGCCTTGTTTCTGAAGAAGACTGCTGTGAGTACTGTTCACAATATATGTGGAAATAAGTACACCCACCATCTGGAAACAAACAAAAAAATCAGAAGGATCAATTAGTCTTGTGGGTAGTAAAAAAAATAAACATTCTATCAAGATTACTTCAACTACTGCTTTATAATTACATAAGTGCTTTTCATAAATCGATTCAAGTCCAACAAGAACAAGGTAGGATGATAGGAAACATTTTTTAATCTCATATATAAAAGATATTAAGTATCTTTTTATGTCTATGTTTCTCTGTATACACATAAAACTAGTACTTACAATGATAATTAGGTATACAGCACTATTTTTTAAAGCTTCTAATGATTTTTTCTCATGAAATATTAGTGCTCAGTACTTGGGGAAGGTCCAAGACATAATCTTCTTTGGTAACTATATAGCTTGTACTCCACAAAATTCGATGATATAAGTATTTCTCTATCCATTTTTACTAAAAATGTAATTCTAATACTGTGAATTTTACTACTTTGACCCAGCATGTATTCAGGTAGCTAAGAAAACCAACTCACAATATAAATGTGGTTACGTCTTAAGAACGTTCCATCTTTGTAGCATTGTTCATATAGGTTATATATGGTCCATTAATCTAGATTTTTCTCTTCTCTGTCTATATTTACAAATATATTCATTCTATATTTTACATACAGTTTAAAAACTGATTATACATCTACAGAGAAGTTATAGACAACTGAGATGTCTATATAGAAAGGAGGTAATTTCTGGAGGTAGTAATTTGTTGCAAAGTTTAGATGACAACTTTATGGGTATGATTAAAAACAAAAGCTTCTTTAGGGTAAAGGCTGTTTTATTTTTGTCTTTGCATTTTCAGCAACTAAGAATACTGCCTTAGACAGAGTATTTACTGAAATAAATAAACAGAATTTAGCAAAATGATTCTGTTGTCCACCTCCTCTAGGACTGCTTGATCCAATGCCATCTCTGAGCCTTTGTTCTTTCTTTTTAATTTCTTCATCTTTGATTATAGTTAAATTGTACAGAGCTATGGTTTAATTCAATTCAACCAACCTTTTTTGAGGTCTATTATATGCAGGGTATTGTACAAGAGCTAGGGGTGGGGAACCTGTGGCCCCAAGGCCACTTGTGGCTTCTAGGTCCTCAAGTGCAGCCCTTTCACTGAATCCAAAGCATAGAACTGTGCTAGACACCACAAGTACAAAGACAAAACCACAAGTACAAAGACAAAAACCAAACAGACCAGCTACTAGGGACCGTACAGTTGCATTTCAAGATGGAGAGGTACCAGTAACTTGGGGGGTGGGGAAGGGAATCAGTAAATGATTAATGTAGGAAGTGGCACCTAAGCTGGACTTTGAGAGAGCTGGAGTTTTCTAAAAGTGGTGCTGAAGAAGGAGAGCATTCCAGATGTAGACAACTTTTACAAAAAACATATAGCTGGGATATGGTTGGTCACATACAGGGAATAATTAACAGGTCAATATGACTATAAACAAATAACATGAAATAAAGCCATATAGGTCACTGGGAGCCAGTTTATGGAGCCCAACACTTTAAATAAGGTCAGCCTGAGGATTTCATAATTTAGTCTAGAGGCAAGAGAGCACCACTGAAGGATCTGGAATTTAGGAGAAGGGGTGTGTGTGTGTGTGATATTGTCTGATGTGTGATTAAGAATATCCACCTAGAGACAAAAAGAGAGGATTGTGTGCAAGAAAGACATATTGTAATGTATAAATCAAGGTAATGATTGGATATGGGAGGTTAAGTATAGGGAGGAACCAGAGATGACGCCAAGGTTTTGAGCCTGGATGGCTGGGTATTTAATACCTGTAAAATAGAGGAGAAAGACATAGAGAAGAAAAAGGTAATGGAAGAGTGTTATTAAGGTTTATAAAACCAAAGGAATTCAGAAAGTGTAGTAGGTTTTATGGGGGGGGTTTTGGGGGAAAAGGTGGAATGATACATAAATGTGTTAGACAAATGGTGTTTGAGAGGACAGCAAGGCTTCCACAGCGGGGACAAACATTTATTAGGAAGCTGGAAATGCAAACCTGAATCAGCAGAGAACAGGGGAGGGCAGAGATAGAGATTTAGGCTATCCTTCTTGGCCCCAAGAAGTATGAAGGCCACACCACTATCATACCCTAACACAATTTCCTAGGAAAAAAAATGAATGATTCTCAATTGTTGTCCTTTTCCATTCTAATTTTTTCTTGTAAACCTCACTGCCTCTTTCAAACTTGTGATTATCCTTTTTTATAAGAATAATAGGCTATGTCTGTCTGGGGGAAAAGGAATATCCACTTGGCAAGCTCTATAGAATAGATATTGGAGAAATAAGAGACTGGAAGTATGGAGAGCACTTAGGAAACAGTTATAGTATAGGCTAGCATAGGTAAGGCCCTAAATTTGGATATAGGTGAACAAAGAATTGCTATATGAATAGAGAGAAGAGGATCACTATGAGAAATATTATGGCTCTGCTGATTTCAAACTTCACTGTTTCATACAAATTTTTTCATATTTACTTACATGCTTAATATTGAGCATCTTCAGCAAAATAATATTTCAATACGTTACAAAACCATGCTTTATTCAGGCACTTTTCATTTGTTGAACATATAGGTTGTTTCTAATATCTCACTACAATATATAAAGCAACTATCAATCTTTTTTGTGCAGAGATTTTCTCCGTCCCTTCTCCCACCCCATGATGTTGCCAAGACAGAGTTCTAGAAATGGAATTTCTCAGGGAAAATATATGACAAGTTTTGTGACTCACAGAACGTAATGTTGTACTGCTTCCCAAAACATTTGCACCAGTCTACAATACCCACAAAGGATTAGGAACCCTGTTTCTCCACAGCCTCAGCAACATTGAACTTTATATCTGTTCAAGGTGTCCCCAAAGTTTTAGTGCAGTTCTTAGGAAGTTTTAAACTATTGTACATATATAATGCATAAACTGTATATAAAAATATATATATATATCTAAGCTACTAAATATATACATATTGTATATGCATATGAAATACATTATATGCATAACACAATCATGTTGTGTTATACATGTATAATATATACACGTATAATAGCTTAAAAGTGCAATAAGATTTTAGCAATACTTTGTATTTTTGCTATTGTCATGGATGTAAAGTAATACAACAATTCTGAGTTGATTTTAATTTCTATGATGTTTACAGAATTTGAACAACTTTTCAGGTAGTACAACACAATTCAGTAAATATTTATTAAGACCCTACTTTGTGCCAGGCACTGTGCTAAGTGCTAGATAAAAATTAGGAGGCCATTCCTTGCCCTCTAGAAGCTTACAATCTAAAAGACAAAACAACACAGAAAAAGAAGCTGAAGGGGGGCAGAGACAGGAGGGAGTGCCCAGGTCTAGGGCATCTTGTTTTGTGGAGTGGAAACCAAGCAGAGCTGCAGATGGAAAGTGTAGTGAGCACGTTCTGACTTCTACAAGGGAAGGCTTTGGGTGGAGTTTAGTGCTCTACCTTCCAACCCCAATTGTATGTATTTCTTTCTCCATAAAGTGTTTTCTTGTATCCTTTGACCATTACTCAATGGGAGAGAATATATTAATGTTTTTAAAGAAAGTGGAAGATTTTCACTTGATACATTTAATTAAAATATTTACCACCTCCAATCGGTTTCTTCTTTTTTGGAGGCATTGCTTCTTTTTGCCTCACAAAATCCTTTCATCTTTGCACAATCAAACCCAGATTTAGTTGTGGGTGTGTAATGGTAATTTAAATGGGAAGATCTTTCCCATTCATTAATAGGCCCATGTGACCTGTTTAAACCACATGGAGGCCTAAGTCACAAGTGGTGGGAGGAGCTTGCTGAACTGGTGGAACAGAGATGGTAGGAAGTTGGTCAGGCCAGTCAGAGCCAGGAAGAACACAGGTAAGCAGGCACAGCTAGGTTCATGAGTGTTTGTTTGTCTGAAGGGAGGCTTGGAAATGCCTTTGTCCCCTGCAGTGCTAATGTGTATTGACTTCTTGGTTACTATGACAGATTTGGCTTTCTGGTGTTGGGATTTGGCTTTCTGGTGTCTGAATAAATGCTTTCTTCTGCCTTCTATATGGAGAATCTGTTATACTTTGCAATACAGAACTAAGCCAGCACAGTCATAGTCACAACCAGTGCTGTGAATATTGCCTTGGTGATACAGGGTATAAAAAGAGGGAAAAAAAAGATGCCAGTAGCAAAAGTAGAAGAATATAATTCTCTGTCTCTTAAAGAAATAGTGCTTTAGAAACAGCTCAGTGAAACCACTAGAAAGTTATTGGAGTTTCAGAAAAATGTGAAGAAACAGAATTTGGATGCCATTTTTTTCAGTAAAGAATATAAGAAAATCATTTAGAAGCACAGGGAATAGAGGGCACTATATTAACTGACATAGATATATTGATAGATTGATTGATAGAATCCTTAGGATATAGAGTAACTCAAAGTTTACCTCACCCAGAAATATAATTGCCAAGTTCAGAGTTCAACATCAGATATATTCTTGCAAACAGAAAAGTGGAAGCAATTCCTATTGTCAAGTAGAAATTTTAATTGTGCAAAACTACTCACTGATTACAGGAAACAACAGAGGAGATCAGTATACAATCTACTCAAGCACAAGAGAAATCACCTAAGTTGGTAAATCAATTGCCCTAAAGAACTGAATATATGCCATCATGGGAAAATGCAATTCTTCAGTGATGTCATACAATTTAATTCTTTCCTGAAGAGAAATACAGAACTAAATAGTCAACAACATGCAAATCTGCCAGAGTGGAAGTTTAACAAGTAATCTAGAATTGAAGACTAGTAATGAATTACAGATCACTCGGTGTTTATATGTGATAATGGGTGATGAAATTTACTCTAGTTTCTAAGACATATCAAGTATAAGGGTCACTAAAAACACAAAGTTTAGGAATTTGAGAATATTCTTTGAAAATAACAGAGAAAGAACTAGAAGCATAGGTGGATAGAGTGTTGGAAGTCAGGAAGACCTGAGTTCAAATGCAACTTCAGACACTTATTAACTGTGACCCTAGCCAAATCATCTAACCTACATCTGCCTCAGTTTCTTCAACTGTGAAATGGGGGTGACAGCATCTAACCCCAAGAATTATTGTAAGGAACAAATGAGATAATATTTATAGAGTGCTTAATATAGTACCTGGCACATAGTATGTGTTTAATAAATGTTTGTTCCCTTAGCATACCCCTCACCCCAGATAATTCAGAGGACAAAATGTAAGGAAAGGAAAATGGTTATTAAAATTGGGCACCACAGCTGACAGTTAATAATAATAAGATATGGAATAAAAGAGAGAAGGTGATTATTAAATCATACTCTTATCTGAAACCATGGTTTAAAACAACTATATAAGTAAATGTAGAATCTAGGATCTGCCTTTGGTAAGCTTGTGTTCAATTTTGGGGGGAGTTATCAGTTCTTAAGATTAGATTGTTACAAAGATAAGCTTTAGTTCTTTTTGTGTAGTGGTAGTAGTGGAGGTGGAGAGAGAGTATGACAATGATTAGAGATGAGTGAAGGAAGTGAGACTGGGTTGTTAAAAAAAAACAAAACAGGTAGTGTAACAGACCCTGAGCTGACAATAAGGAAGAAAAAATAATATAACAAGATATAATGAAGGGCTGAAAATCTTAACAAATAGAACACTAAATGTTAATGGGCTGAACCCACTAATTGAGATCCATTTCAAAAGTAGGTTAGAAAACAAAATCAAATTATTTGTTTCTTATAAGAAACATATCTAAGAAATCATGATTGTAACTTGCTTTTTTCAATTCAACTAGTATTGATTTTTATTTCACCTCCTCACTTAGAATCTATATGAGTCCCTATGTTTTAGGTATGTTTTAGATAAAAACAAATAACATGAATAAGGGAGCTAAGTAGAAAAAGTACATTATAATTAAAGGCAATATGAAAAATTAACAATAATTTTGGATATTAGTATCAAATAGCACAGCAACAAAGGTCTTTAAAGAAAGACTAACTAAAGGGAAAAAAGATTTAGAGAGGAAGAAACAAATTCTGGGCAAATGTTACGTTCCTGTCACAACCAGAAAAATTCAACAGAAAGAAACACAAAAGAAGTTACAGATTTGAACAAAATGTTGGAAGAACTGAATTGCATTGGCTTAATGAGACTTTAGAGTGTGAATTTTAGAGAATATATGTATTTTTCAGACCTACAAGATTTATGCAAAACTTATGTGTCAGAACAAAAAGAACTCAAATATATGTGAAAAAGCAGCAATCTTAGACATATGCATTAAGGACAAGAACACAAAAATAATGTAACCAATAAAGGAAATGTGAATGAAAGATGTGCATATAAATAAATGATAAAAAGGTATCCTGATGAATGAATGAGTCAAAGACCAAATTATAAAAAATAATAAAAAAGAGAATGTAAATAATTATATAACAGCAAAATTTTTGAGATACAGTTACAATAGTCTTTGGTAGAAAATTTATATCCTTGAACACTTATACTAACAAATGAATGTGATATTGTAGGGTCAACTCCAAAAGAGAATCAGGTCCAATCAAGCCTGGAGCTTCAGTTGCTAGGACATGGGTTACCAAAAAACAAATAAAGAAACAAATAAACAAAAAACTCTGACCTTACTTAATTCTTATACCAGCAGCAATTACTACTCATTTCAATAGGAACTCTTTCTATGCTCTCCTTTCTAATCAAAGTGATCTGATACCTGTTCTTCATATACAACATTCTAGCTCCCATCTCTGTGTCCTCACCCATGACAGAAATGTCCTCCCCTTCCTCACCACCTCCTCTTTGAATGCATGCCTTCCTTCAAAGCACAATTCAGGTTAACAATTCAGCATCTCCCTGATATTCCTATTATGAATGGCTCTCATTGAATTAGTTTATATGCATTTTATTTTTACTTATCTATCTGTACATTTTATTGCCCAACAGCACACATAAGGGCAGAGTTTTTTTTGTTTTTGCCTTAGTATACATATTATTTAGCACACTGCCTTGTATGTGATAGGCTTTAATGAATGTTTACTGACTGAGATTGTTGAACTGTACAGAAAAAAAGAAGACCTGTGAACTAAGCTTTGGATTTTAAAAAAAAAAGTTTTTTTTTAAACCAGAGGAAAACAACAAATTAACATTTTGCAAACAAGAACAAGAGATTTTGGAAAATAAGATGAGTTGGCCAGAACCACAATTTTAAAAAGTGAACTAAAAGTAAAACAAAGGGTTAATTATTTTAAGTACTGAATGTCATCCAAAAGGAGAAAACCAAATTAACAAATAAAGAAAGGAATATGTAACAAGTGTGAAGAAATGAAGAAACCAATACTCCCAATGATATGCCAAAGTAACTGAAAAACTTATAGGAAATGGATGCAATCAACAACAACAACAAAAAATTCAAACTTAACAAAACAGGAAATGGATTACCTAAATGATCTGATATGGAAAGGAAAAGCTAACTAAGCCACAAATGATTTACCTTGGGGGTAAAAAAAAGCTCAAAGTCCAGATGAACTGGATTAAAAAACTGCTTCATTATATTTGACTCAAACCTTTACTAAAGATAAATACTACAATAAGAATTTTATTTGAGTAAAAATCATACTTAGCTCATTTATGTACTGATAATAATGATCTATGGTAGTTTTTTTTTAATTTTTAAAGAGCAGAAAGGAAGACAAAGACAACAATAGTTAACACTGGCTTCTTAATTCTAAAAATCCTTCAATTATGTTTACGTTAGCTCATTTAATACACCTTCAAAAAAGACCATAGGCTTCATAACATTATACTTTAATACTAAACGAAAGATAATAACAAAGTTACAAATAAAACAAACGTATTTCATGAAAGTCAAAATTATTTAATTTCCACTTCACTTTAAAAATTTAGCCAATTTTGCCAATCCTGAAATATCAAAGGACCTTTATAATGTAATATATGTCATATAGAGCTGAATTCTCCCCCTAGCCCACCCCACTGGCTCACTACTGATATCCCAACGGATGACCAGAAAGAGCAGGCATCATGAATTGCTACAATCTTCCCTTATCCTATTTTATCACCTACCTCCCAGTCCTTACCAGATGTTGAACACACCCTCCTAGCTGGAAGCTGACCTGATCTACACTCTCATAGGCAATAGTTCTATGAAGCCCCTCCATTCCAAACCTTGGATCCATTATCACCTTTTCAACAGTCATGGGCTATTGATATGGCCACTCCACTATTTGGATGAGCAGGGACTAGCCAACTACAAACATTCTGGGAAAATGGTGGAACACTAGGTTTTACAATTTATCTTGTCATTACTCCTCAAGATCCACTGGGTCTTACCATCAACACTGCTACAATACTTTCCAAATCCTTAAGAAAACCTACTCTGCTCAACTACCCTAAAGACTTCTGGACTTTTCCATATGCCCTGCTGGTATAAGGTCTCCCAGAACTTTGCATTTCCATTTTCACCTTCCTATATGGAATGTGTGGTTTCCCATAATTAAAATGTAAACTCCTTGGAGCATGGATTATGTGGCTTGTCTATTTGTGTCCCCAGTGATTAGCACATAGCAAACACTTAATAAATGCTTTTTTTATTCACTTGTGCATCCTTAAGTTAAAAGCAGTTTTCAAGAAATCTGACAATGACAGACAAACAGTATAAAATGGCTAACAAAATGAATGACACTTTTATAAGAGAGTTTAAAGAATATTTAGAGCGAAAGAAAAAATTTTGGTGATTATCTCAAGGTGACTAAATTACACCTAAAACCATTTCCAATGAATACTTGGAGAAATATTTCATAGTGATTAAGATGACATATAAAGCTTTACCTTATTTAAAAAAATACATTTGCTTTTTAAAAGCAATTTATAATACTGAGAGGAATTATATTTCCTTACTACCTTCTCTTATACCAGAGATGTTTCTACATCTGGATAGCAATTTATCTGAAAATGATGAGGGTATTTTAGAGACCTAAAAACTCAGTATTATTCAATTCAGTGATACAGCCTCCAAAACAATAAAATGTGATCTTATAAAACATTATGAGAGGCAATGCCCAGGATTAGGGATAGAACAGTCCCACTGTACTCTGACCAGATGAGAAACATGGAATTATATTCAGGTCAAGCCACTATGTTTTAGGAAGGACACTGAGAAGAAAGAACATCCAGAGAAGGGTGACTAGAATGGCAAAGAGCAGTTCAATACTCTCTGACATAGTATCATTTGGTTAAAGGAATTAGGGATGTCTATGTTGGAGAAAAGAAGACTAGTAGGCTGGGGGTTGAGGGGGAAGAGGGGTGCTGTCTGGGGAGAGAGGACAGCATGGCATCTCTTTCCAAGTATCTGAAGAGCTCTCATGTGGAAAAGGGCTTAGATGGCCACAGAGGGCAGCTCTAAGGACAGTGGGTTGCAAAGAAGCAAATTTCAGTTTGATAAAAAAAACAAAAACTTCTTAACAAGTAGAGTTATCTAAAAGTATAGTGAGCTGCTTTAGAAGGTACTAGAGTCCTTTTCCTTGGACATCTTCAACCTAAGCCTGGAAGGTCATATATACTGAATACATTGTACAGGAGATTTTTCAGATAAAGGCTGGACTAGGAGGCCTCTGAAGTCCCTTCCAAATCTGAGATTCCGTTAAAAAAAAAAAAAAAAAAGAAAACCAACCTCTCTCCGCTTGTGCCCCTCAAAAGCCCACTGAAATAACCCCAACCCTCCAATGAACAACAACTGGACACAGAAGAAAGGGACATGGTTCCACGTCCTTGGTGTGCACCTCTCTTTCGCACTTCTTACACATTTTGTACCTGCTTGTTCTTACACCTATCACGGCTTCTTGTTAGATTTTGAACTACATGAAGTTAGAGTGTAAGTCATATTTAATCTTTGTATTTCATGTAGTGCCTAGAATGGAGCACCCACAGTAAATATACAAATGCCCTGAGATCTGTGATTTTGTCAAAACTCCAACAAAAGGCTGGCTGCACTGAAGATCACAAATCTTCTTTGACTTAATAGATATGTCTATTCCAGCACAATAAACATTTATTAAGTATATAAAGTGTGCTAGCCACCAGAGATAAAAACATAAAATGAAAAATAGTCCCTGCCCTAAAGGAGCTTAGAGTCTATTGGAACATAATTCTGAACAGAATGCTTCAGATAGTTAGAGGGAGATGTGACTTTAATGACATATCATGCTCCCTTTATCATGGAAAAAAACTAATAAATCTTCGTGAAAGTTATTAACTATTTATACTTGGCTGGGCTGCATGTGAGAGGCAGCTAGATGGCTCTGTGGATATTGCACTGGGCCTGGTCAGGAAGACCTAAATTCAAATCCAGCCTCAGACACTCAGAAGCTATAACCCTGGGCAAGTCATTTAACCTCTGTTTGCCTTAATCCACTGGAAGAGGCAATGGGAAACCACTCTAGTATGTTTGCCAAGAAAATCTCATACAGGGTCACTAAATCAGACATGACTAAACAACTGAACAGCGGTAAGTCTGCATGTGCCAAGTCTTCTAGATCTTTGCTCCAGAAGGCTTGCCTCATCCTCATAGACCTTTTCCCTACTGTTCAATTTACTGGATCCTCTCTCCCAGGTTAAAAAAAGAGTTAAAAAATAAGCTATGACAACTTTAAGCTCCCAACTTTGCCTCCATTATTTCCAAACCTCCTTCCTCATTCATCTTTTATAGGACCAGGTAGTGTATTAAATGGAGCTGTCTCTTCTGTGTGTATGTATGTATGGCCCTAAAAGCCCCAGAGATGCACCCAGAACGCAAGAGAATCACAGAATCTCAGAGTCAGAGAGAACTTCAGAGTCAGGCCACCTAGCTGAAGTCAAATATGACTGAAAACCTCATCTGCAACATTCAAGCCAACATGTGCTCAAATCTTCCTTTTGTGAAGGAGAACACAATAGGCTTTGAGAAAAGCTATTTCACTTTGGGATAGTTTTTGATTTTAAGAAGTTTTTCTTTATACTGAAGTGAAATGTTTTCTGCATTGCTTTGAATTCCGTCTTCTGGGAACAAGCAAAGTAAGCTTCTACTTCTCAAATAACAGAAGACAGTTATCAATCTTCTCTCTGCCAGGCAAGGCATCCCCAGGTCCTTTAACTTAATACTTAAACAGCATCACCTTAGGACATGACCTGCCTTATCTCGGCCTCTTTCCTCCAGACAAGCTTCAGTGTATCAACATACATCCTAAAACTTTGTACCTAGAAGTAAAGATAACACTCTAGATTGGTTGCATGATCAGTATGGAGTACAGCAGGAAGAATTAGTCTGAGTAATAGTCTTCTCAAACAGCCTAAAACCATGCTCGCTAAGCGAATAAGTATTTATACAGCACCCACCAACAGGTCTTAGTCGCTGTGCTAATTGCTTTTTTACAAATATTGTCTCATTTGATCCTCACAACAATCCTGTGAGGTAGATGCTATTATTATCCCCTTTTTACAGTTGAGGAAACTGAGGCAAACAGAGATGAAGTGACTTGCCCAAGGTCAGATCTGAACTCAGAATTTCCTGTCTCTAGGTCTAGCCCTCTATCCCCTGCATCCTGTAGCTGAATCACACTTGAGAATATAGTGAGTTCTAATTCAACTAACACCCTCAGCTCTCTTTCAGATGCACTGCTATCTAGTCATGCTCCCTCCATTTTAAACTTGGCAGAGTTAATTAAAAAAAATTCAACTGTAAGATTGTACATTTATCACTATTAAATTTCATCTTGTTAGACTTGGTCCCCAAAACCATGTTGCTGATCTCTCCCACCTTTATTTCATCTGCACATTTTACAAACATGCCATCTTTATACAAGTTCATTTATACATACACGTTATACATATGTTATACATACAAGTTCATGTTCTTTATGCAAGTCATTAATTTAAAAAAAAGTTAAACATCACAAAGTTAAGCACAGACCCCTGCATCATTCTACTAGAGACCTCCTTCCAAACTGACAACAACACATTGTTGACTAATCTTTTGGTCCAGCCATTCAGTCAGTTCCTCAGGCATCTAGTTGTACAGTCACCTAGAACACACTTTTTCTATCTTATTCACAAAGGAAGTCTATAAAATGAGAGGAAATGGATTTGAGGACTTAGAAGGCCCCTTCTAGCTCAAAATCTATGATTCTTATGTCCATTACTATATGAAACTCCCTGATCTTCCTTGCAGACAATCAAATTAAATTTGAATATTCTCTATACCCAAAACACACCTAGTGACAGAGCCCTTGCTAACAATGTTCCCTATGCCACTCATGTAAGTCCTTCCCCCAATTTTTTACTTACTGAATAGTTCAACTCATCCTTTAAAACCTACCTCAGAGGCTACATTATCATCAAGCAATAATAATAGCAAATTTTTATATAGTACCCACTAAGTGCCAAGCACTGTGCTGTTATACAATTATTATTTTATTTGATCCTCTCAACAACCCTGGCAGAGAGATACTATCATTATTCCCATTTTATAATTGAGAAAACTGAAGCAAAACAGATGAAGTGACTTGCCCAGGGTCACACAGCCAGTAATGTCTTTCCAGAAACCTTCCTTAATCCTCTAAATTGCTTATACTTCTGAGAACTCACATAGTGCTTGATTTTCTTTCAGGAACAGGAAGTTACTAACTATGTCCCAATGCAAGACATTCAACATTTGGACTGACTGAACTCTTTTCACTGAAATCTGCCTCTCTCTTACTTCCATCCACGGCTCTCATGTTGTTTGGGTTTTTTGAGTAGAGTCTCTAAAACTCAAGCTATGGAGAAAATGCTAACTTTTAACAAATCATGCCTAGTTGTTAACACTGTTAGAGAAGAGGTTATTTTTGTCTTAAGGAAGGCAGTAATGATAATAAGGACAAAGACAAAACCCTGTCTGATTCTAGATAACTAACAGATGAATTGTGCCAATATATTTGCTTATAAGATTAATTTAAATTATTATAAAGAAACTGAAGTATCCATACTGTTTTACTTAATATACCTTTATTTAATGTATAAAAAGACTCCCTAAATCCATAAATCTCTATCAATGAACTGCTTCTTTGGCTTCTCTATAGAGTAGGAGGTAACTAGAAATGAAAAAGGAAGCATTCCACTAAGACATCAAGCCTACTCTCTAGTGTCATATTAGCATAATATCAGCTCTTGGGGAATTAGCCTCCAAATCATGAACACTTGGGTCCCACCTATGTCTTAGGCATCCCGACTCTAATCCTGGGAACATTATTCAACTTTTCAACGTCCTAGGTAATCCTCTAAAACTCTTTAAGTTGAAGAGAAGGTGCCAACTTTTATTAGTACAGGGAGTTTTTTAATCTGGGGAGTTCCTTATAACAATGAAATTCTAGGTCCATTTCCTATCCTTATCAATTCCCAGGATCAAAATGAATGCAGGCTTTGGGGGGAGCCAACCACAAAATACCTTGGCATACATTCCTTCTTCACATTACGGATATTCTTCTTTCACACTTTGTAACCTAATTCATAGCTATTTATGCAAAACAATTTTCATACCAGCAAGAAACTTCAGTCGCTAATGCAAAAAAAGAAAAAAAAGCAGCTGGCAGTTGTTGCTATGGTAGCAAAGGTAAGATTTATTCTGTCTTCAATTCTTTCTACTTGCGGTGGGCACTGAAAGGGGAGACAGGTGTTTAGTGAAGGCAGGAAGAGCCAGGTTTGGAAGAAGTAAATGAATAGCTGGTAACCCCGGGTGGCAGGTCCAGAACCATTGAAGCAGGGAGACAGCAAGAACAGAGTGGCGGGGGAGGTTGGGAGGGTGGTAAGAGAAAAGAGTGGGAAACAAAACCCATACTTTTTAGCACAAGATAAAAGAGACAATGAAATTATGCAGCATTAAGTATTACACTGAATATAAAAGTGTAACTACAGACAGTATCAAAGTGTCATCTCACAGCTTGGGGGAGAACATGCTGCACTACAAACATTCCACACTGCAAATTAAAATTTCCTGACTCCCGAGGGCTTCCACTCCATGTAGAAATAAACATGTAGGTGTCCATATGCACACATAAAAAAGGAGCTATGTGCAATGGTAAAAGGAATCTTAGTCCTAAGAACTCTATAGCTCTTTCTATATCCTAATTCTGTAAACTCAGATAGGCAGCATGAGGCATAGTAGGTAGGACAGTCAACTCGGGATCAGTAGGACCTGAGCTCAAACTCTTCTTCAGACACTTGATTAGGCAAGTCATTTAAACTGTCTACAATTTCCTCATCTGAAAAATGGATTAGACTGATGGCCAGCTAGCTCTAAACCTATCATCCTATAGTCTACAATGGTTTTCAACATTTTATGACGATTATAGATTTGCAAGTTTGCCTTCACACACATGTAAGTTGATGCATGGTAGTCAGCTATATGCCACAGTCAATGGAGTGCTAGGCCTGGAGTCAGGAAGACTCATCCTCCTAAGTTCAAATCCGGCCTCAGAAGCTTAGAAGGTGTGCAACCCTACCCTGTTTGCCTTAGTTTCCTCATCTGTCAAACAGGCTGACCCTGGGCTCTGTCTGGTCAGCATTCACTTCATCTTGCCTGTTCTCAGGCCGCCCCACGCCACTTACCCCATGGAGGCTGGAAAAAGGATCGTATGGATAGAGATGGGGATAAAAGGAAATGTAAGGGAAGAATAAATGTATATTGACTGACTGACTAAAACCCATAGCATAAGACAGAGAGTGGAAAATTATGACATGAAGTCCTACTATACCAAGAGTAAAACTATCATAAGAAACAGCAGCAAGTATAACTATACTTCTTGGGGAAAAGAAATATGCACAACTATAAATGAATATTTCCTGAATCCTGAGGCTTCCTTTGCATATAGAGATATAACATCTCACAAACAGGTCACAAAAGCATGATATATAGCATAAGATATGATAGTGATGGAGAATTTTGTGTGTCCCAACACTTCTTAGCATTCTCTGCCTAATGAAAAGCAGCTGATTCATTATTGACTCACTTTAATGATAGTTTCATTCTGTTAAAAGAGGAGGCGATGATAAGAGGAACTCTTCTTCTGGACCTAATTTTGACCAACATGAAGGAATTTGTTTCTGAAATTAGGTATGACAGAATCTAAGGAGAAACTGACCATTCTCTCTTGGAAACTACTCTAGAGAAAGAGGGAAACAAGGCATCATTTAACATGTATACTAGATTTTGAGAGAACAGATTTGAAAAAGTTTAGAAAAACATGAGGTAGGATACATAAAAAACAATTCAGCCCAAGAGTGATACGAAACACTCAAGACTGTGAAATTCTAACAATACAAATTCAAACACATTCAATGAGTATGAAAAGGGAGAGTTGTCTGTTTAAAAAAAACTAATGTGGATGCACCAATTTATATTCCTAAAGACAGGCACAGAAGATGGATGCTAGAAGTTGGTAACTGAATAAAAATAAAAGAGGGTCAGGGTCCTGTAAAATATTCAACAGATTAAAATCTAATAAGAAAGCATTTAATAAGGTAAATAAAAATACAATAAAACCTAGTTAATGTTACATTTTAAAACTAAGTCAATATGCAGCTGCAAGGATCCTTTATACATGTAGTGGACCCTGTTTCTATTTGGGTTGGACTTTATTGCTGTAAACCATTAAAGCTCAAAAGAAGTCAAGGGTGGTAATGAATGAAAAAGACAACAATGCTGTTTTCTTTAGCTCTATTAGGGATGAAAGGAAAATCACAGAAGGACCACAGTCAAGGGTGGATGAAATAATACAATTCAATAAGAAAACATTTATAATAACAATTATTTTACTATTATATTGCCTCCTGTGTGCAAAAGACCAGGAACGATAAGGAGAAAACAAATAGTGCTCACTTTCCTGGAGCTTACATTGTACTGGAAGATATATAAACAGATAAACAAATATGAGATAATTTCATGTGGGAGAAAGCACTGACAACTGTGGGAATAGGGGAATCAGTGGACTCTAAGAAATGGAGTGAGAAGGGATTACACTCTAGTCACTAGAGACAGCTGTGCAGAAGCATGAAGGCAGGAGACAAGATGCCTTCATGTTTAGGGAACAGAAAGTGGGCCAGTTTGCTGAAATGCAGTGTCTAAAAGTCAGAGTCAGTTGGTGAAGGGCCTTCATATCAAGCTGAAGGGTTTGCATTCATCCTAGATTCTCAAGAATGTGGTAAGAACTGTGACTGACGAAGGAAGATTGTGATAACACCACTTTTGAATCTACAGGGGGCAACAGCTAGCAAAGTGGTTGTTAGTCATTCAGTCAATAAGCATTTATTAAACACTAACTATGTGCCAGGAACTGTGCTAAATGCTGGAGATACAAGACGAGTCAAAACACAATCCCTGTCCTCACACTGTAGGTGCCTAATAAATGCTTGGTGATTGATGGAGTGAAGGAAAAACTGCTAAACCCTTATTTTGCTACTGTTTTCTCTGATAAAGAAGATGTTTTTGACTAGAAAGATCATATCAACAACGGTTAAATGGGAGTTGAAGCCCAAGATAAATCAAAAGAAGAAAGCAGATGTACCTCGATGAGTTCAGATCACCAGGCGCTGGTGAAGAACGTTCACCTGAAAGAACTACTGGATGTGATTGAGGAGTGAGCATCTTTCAGTGGTCTCCGAAAGATCACAGAGAACAGTAGACATGTTATATCACGGGATTGGAAAGGGGCAGATAATAATTTTTTTAAAGCGACTAAAGTAGAATACAGATTAACGTGCTTAGCTCTGATTCTTGGCAAAAATTCTGGAGTGTATTTTTTAAATTAAATTTTTTTCAGTCAGCAAAAACCTGTCTTTGCTCCCTCCTACCTTTTTGTTTCCTCCCTCCCCTCAATTGAGAAATAAAGAAAACAAAAAAATATTACAAACATGAATAGTCAAGTAAAACAATTTTCCTCACTGGCCAAAAATAAAGTCTCAATCTTATCTCTGAATTCTCTGGCTTTCTATCAGAAGCAGGCGGGAGATGAAGCGGAATAAGTATTTACTAAACACCTACTAGACGAGCACTTAACAGCTTCACAACAACCCTATGAAGTAAAAATTATTCTCACTCCCATTTTATAGGTTAGGAAACTGGGGCAGGCAGGTTAAGTGTCTCAGCCAAAGTCACACAGCTGGTAAGTATCTGAGGGCAAATCTGAACTCAAGTCTTCCTGCCTCTAGGCCCAGCGTTCACTGAAACATCTTCATCATTTCTTAACAGAAAAATAATATTCTATCACATTTATATACCAATACTTGCTCAGTAATTTACCAAATAGTGGGCACCTCCTTTCTCAGTTTCCAATTCTTTGCCACCACAAAAAGAACTGCTGTAAATATTTTTGTACATCCTTAGAGTCTGTTTTGCTTCGGACTACTTTCTCTCTTAATCTACCCTCTCTCTTCTTTCCCTTTTTGTATAAAATGTATTTTTGTACCCAGCTCTGTGTGTGTGTTTTTGTGTATTTTTCCCTCTTTTGACCAGTTCAGATGAGAGTGAGGTTCAAGTGTCACCCATTTGTCCCCAACCCTTCCTCTTGTTTGTTTACAATACTCAGTGCACTACTCAGTTATATGAGATGATTTTCACCATCTTTCCTCTCCTCTCTCCTTGTTTATATTCTTCTTTATTTTTCTTTACATTTTAATTTATGATTTATGCTATGACATAACAGAACCACTCCCAAACTCTTTGTCTAGTTAGACTGCCTCTGATTCCCTTTGTGACTACTATGGATAATGAAAGTGTTCTGAGCGGACACATGTATCATCTCCCCCTTTTCCATGTAAGCAGTTTATCCTTGTTTAGTTTCTAAGAATCCACTCATGTTTCCCTTTTTATATTCCCTTTGACTATTGTGTTTGCACTTCAAAATTTCTATCCAGTTCTGGTCTTTTCATAAGGAATGCTTGAATATTCTCTTTCACTGACACTCCATTCCTCCCCTTTTGCCCCTGCATGCCCCCCTCAAGAGGATTATACTCAGTATTCTGGGTAAGTTATTATTGGTTGCAAACATAGATTTTTTACTTTCTGGAATAACATATTTCCATCTCTCTGTTCTTTTATACTGGTGGTTGCTAAATAGTATGTGATACTGACTGGCTCCTCAGTACTTGAATTCTTTCTGGCATCTTACAGTATTTTTTTTTTTAAATCTCACTTGGAAACTAGATTTTGATGACAATATTCCTGGGATTTTTCACTCTGGTACTTCTTTTCAGAAGGTGACAAATAGATTCTTTCTACTTCAACATTACCCTCTGGTTCAAAGACATTTGGGCAGTACTATTATTTCTTGAAATACAATATCTGGAACATTTTTTTTAAATCATGGCTTTCAGGTAGGCAAGTGATTTTTAATTTCTCTCTCCTCAATCTGTTTTCCAGGTTGGTTGTTTTTGCTATAAGATATCCTACACATTTTTTCAGTCTTGACTTTGTTTTAATATTTCTTGCTGTCAAAAGTAGTCAGTAGATTCTATTTGGTCCATTCTAATTTTCAAGTGGTTTGTTGCCTGGGCAAGTTTTTGTACATCTCCATGTGACAAGCTGTTAATTCCATTTCCAATTCTTTCTTCCATAGTTTTTATTGGTCTTCTAATTTTTTTCCTCCAACGCTCTCAATTTATTTATAAAAACATTTTTTAACTCTTAAAAAAAATACAAACCTCTTGCTTCCACTCTTCCTGTAGCCTTTGGGGCTTTGCTTGTACATGTTCTGGTGTCATTCTCTCCTGTGCCTTGAACATCACCAAGGGGATCGGGTTTTGTCTTTGCTTATTTTTCCAGTCCACTTCCAGACTTGTGACACATTAGGGCTAGATTCTGTACACTACTGGAGGAAATGTTTTGGGTAGTCCTACTACTTTTCTTGGCATATTGAGTGTTTTTTTAAATAATATTTTTCCCAATTACATATAAAGAATTTTTAACATTCCTTTTCAAAATTTTGCGTTCCAAATTCACTCCTTCCCTCTTCCTGATATAGATTATGCATGTCCCCCTCTCTGAGACAGTAAGCAGCTGGATATAGGTTATACATGTGCAGTCATGCAAAACATATTTCTATATTAATTTTTCATGTAGTGAAAGATACAGACAAAAAAAAGCCTAATATACACACACACACACACACACACACACACACACACAAAATGAAGGATAGTATGCTTCAACCTATATTCAAACTCCATCAGTTCTCTCTCTCTGCATGTAGATAGCATTTTTCATCATGAGTCCTTTGGAACTGTCTTAGATCACTGTATTCCTGAGAAGAGCTAAATCATTCATAGCTGATAATAGTATAATATTTCTGTTATTGTGTACAATATTCTCCTGGTTCTGCTCACCTCAATTTGCCCCAGTTTGTGTAAGTCTTTCCAGGTTTTTTTTCTGAAATCAGCTTCCTTATTATTTCTTTTTTTTTTTTATTAATTTATTTAACTTTTAACATTCATTTTCACAAAATTTTGGGTTCCACATTTTCTCCCCTTTTGTCCCCTCCCCCCACCCCAAAACACCGAGCGTTCTAATTGCCCCTGTCTGCCAATTTGCCCTCCCTCCCTCCCCACCCCTTCCCTTTGGAAGGCAAGCAATTCAATATAGGCCAGATCTGTGTAGTTTTGCAAATGACTTCCATAATAGTAGCATTGTGTAAGAACTAATTATATTTCCCTCCATCCTATCCTGTCCCCCATTACTTCTGTTCTCTCTTTTGATCCTGTATCTCCCCATGAGTGTTGACCTCAAATTGCTCCCTCCTCCCCATGCTTTCCCTTCCATCATCCCCCCCACCCTGCTTATCCCCTTATCCCCCACTTTCCTGTATTGTAAGATAGGTTTTCATACCAAAATGACTATGTATTTTATTCCTTCCTTTAGTGGAATGTGATGAGAGTAATCTTCATGTTTTTCTCTCACCTCCCCTCTTTTTCCCTTCACTAAAAAGTCTTTTGCTTGTCTCTTTTATGAGCGATAATTTGCCCCATTCCATTTCTCCCTTTCTCCTCCCAATATATTTCTCTCTCACTGCTTGATTTCATTTTGTTTTTTTTAAGATATGATCCCCTCCTCTTCAGTTCACTCTGTGCACTCTGTCTCTATGTGTGTGTGCGTGTGCGTGTGCATGTGTGTGTGTGTTATCCCACCCTGTACCCAGATGCTGAATAGTTTCAAGAGTTACAAATATTGTCTTTCCATGTAGGAATGTAAACAGTTCAACTTTTGTAAAGTCCCTTATGACTTCTCTTTGCTATTTACTTTTTCATGCTTCTCTTCATTCTTGTGTTTGAAAGTCAAATTTTCTTTTCAGCTCTGGTCTTTTCATCAAGAATGCTTGAAAGTCCTCTATTTCATTGAAAGACCAATTTTTCCCCTGAAGTATTATATTCAGTTTTGCTGGGTAGGTGATTCTTGGTTTTAGTCCTAGTTCCTTTGACTTCTGGGATATCCTATTCCACACCCTTCAATCCCTTAATGTGGAAGCTGCTAGATCTTGTGTTATCCTGATTGTATTTCCACAATACTTGAATTGTTTCTTTCTAGATGCTTGCAATATTTTCTCCTTGACCTGGGAACTCTGGAATTTGGCCACAATGTTCCTAGGAGTTTCTCTTTTTGGATCTCTTTCAGGCGGTGATCTGTGGATTCCTTGAATACTTATTTTGCCCTCTGGTTCTAGAATCTCAGGGCAGTTTTCCTTGATAGCTTCATGAAAGATGATGTCTAGGCTCTTTTTTTGATCCTGGCTTTCAGGTAGGCCCATAATTTTTAAATTGTCTCTCCTGGATCTATTCTCCAGGTCAGTTGTTTTTCCAATGAGATATTTCACATTATCTTCCATTTTTTCATTCTTTTGGTTTTGTTTTGTGATTTCTTGGTTTCTCATAAAGTCATTAGCCTCCATCTGTTCCATTCTAATTTTGAAAGAATTATTTTCTTCAGTGAGCTTTTGAATCTCCTTTTCCATTTGGCTAATTCTGCTTTTAAAAGCATTCTTCTCCTCCTTGGCTTCTTGAACCTCCTTTGCCAATTGAGTTCACCTATTTTTCAGGGTGTTATTTTCTTCCGCATTTTTTTGGGTCTCCTTTAGCAGGGTGCTGATTTGTTGTTCATACTTTGCTTGCAAGTCTTTTATTACTCTTCCCAGTTTTTCCTCCACCTCTCTAACATGATTTTGAAAATTTTTTGGGCTCTTTAAGACCTTTTCCCAGAACTGATCCCATTGAGTGGGCTGGGATGTAGAAGCACTGACTTCCATGTCTTCCCCTGATGGTGAGCACTGCTCTTCCTCATCAGAAGGGAGGGGAGGAGAAACCTGTTCACCAAAAAAGTACCCCTCAATAGTCTTGGTTTTTTTCCCTTTTCTGGGCATTTTCCCAGCCAGTGACTTGAGCTCTGAATATTCTCCTCACACCCACCTCACCTCCGGATCCTCCCAGCCCACGCTTGGGGTCTGAGAATCCAATGCTGCTTCCCAGCCTCAGTGCTTTGGGTGGGGGCAGGGCTGCTATTCAGTGTGAGATTAAGTTCAGGTGCTCAGGTTGGGGCAGGGCCGCCTCTTGGGCTCAGTTCCCTCAGGGGGTTTATGCAGAGACCTTCAACAATGGATCCGGGCTCCTGCCTGTTTGGGGAGCCCCAGTCTGCTCCCGCCTCCACTGTTGCCTTCCGAGGGGGCCTGAGTTATGGGGGCACCCCACTCCCCTCTCGACCTGCCAAAGAGACCCTCTCACCGACCCCTGTCACCTGTGGGTGGAGGGACCCGCGTGGCCAGTGGAGATCCCATCCCTGAAGCCCGCTCAGATCTTTTCCTCTTGGTGCCGCGGCCGCGGCAGGGCTATACTCAGCTCCCAGTCCCGGCGCCCAGTCTGCGGTGCGAAGGACCTTTTGCGAGAGGTTTGCAGGTCTCTCCGGAACAGAAATCTCCCTCGCTCCAACGTTCTGTGGCCTCTGGGTGCAGAATTCGCCGTGAGTTACTTCTTTGTAGATGTTCTATGGGTTGTGGGTTCGGAGCTATGTGTATGTGCGTCTTTCTACTCTGCCATCTTGGCTCCGCCCCCTCCTTATTATTTCTTATAGCACAATAGTATTCCATTAAAATCATAAACCACACTTTGTTCTGCCACTCCCCAATTGAAAGGCATCCCCTCAATTTCCAATTCTTTAGCATACTGAGTGTTGAGCTATTCCAGGATCTCAGGCACAACTCAGACTAGAGATCTGTAAACTTTCAGTGTTCCCAAAGTGATCTGTAAACTTTCAGTGTTCCCAAAGTGGTCTAGTGCAGGACAAAGTCTGATTTCTGGCCTCCTGCTTCATAAACCCCTGAGCTGGATTTGGATCTGAGCAGTATAGCTGTGTACTTACCCATCTGAAATTTCAGTAAACTACTGCTGGATGTAACTACTATCAGCCTGGAAAGCTCCTCTGGTTCAAATCAATACTTTTATAGGTTTCCTTTTGTTATCGGATTCCTAGCCTAGTTATTCTACTGATGGCTTCAGTCTGGGCTGGAAGCTGGATTAAAGAACATGGTCCACTCTTGGAGTCTAAGCCACCCAGATGCTGTTTACTTCTGAGCTTGTTTCTTCACCTAGGGCCCAAGATTGATACTCATATCCACCCCTAGGTGCCGGTCTTCTTTTCATTTCACCCTGGATTCATGATCTGGAACTGCCAGGTGGTACCTGTTCCTGTGCCCCACACAAGTGTTTGCCCCTTTGTGCTGGATTTGGGACCTCTTCTTTTCCTGGTATACAGCCTCTCCTTGCATTGGTATTCTTTATATGGTATTCCTGGCTAGACATCCCCTTCCCCAGTGTCCACAGAGCTCTCTGTCTTCTTTATGCTGACCTAAGCCTGAAAAATGACTCACTGTAATTTTTTTTCTTGGATTTCCCAATTGTTACATGGATAGGTGTGCTTTCTAGATCTGTTTGGAATGAATTGTAGGGGGAAGTTCAGCTTTCATTTTTCCTGACATCTTAGCTCTGCCTCAGGGGTATATTATTAACAAGCTGATTTAAGAGCATCATTGATGGGAGACAATAATTGCTAAGATCCAGGATGGCTTCATCTGGACAGGTCATGCCTGGCTAAGGTACTATGCTTTTTAACAGGGTAGGTAGATTAGAAGAAGAGGGGAATGAGACAGGCACAATATGCCTGTAATTCAGTAAGTCACATCACAAAATCCTTCATGCTATTCTTGTGGACAGAATGGTATGAATTAGGGGATAAAATAATTTGATAGAGTCAAAACTGTTTGAATGGCCTGACTGAAAGACTTGTCCTCTGTAGGTGAAGGCCTCTACAATCTGTGCTTGTCCCTACGTTGTTTACATTTTTATCAATGGCAAGAATCAAACTATACATAGCTTGCTTATCAGATCTGCAGATCACTAACATAGCTAACATTTTAGATGAAAGGATCCAAAAAATATTTAAGGCAGCATAATGTTACAGAAAGAGCACTGGGTCAAAGAACCTGGGTTTAAATCCCAGCTTTGTTACCATAGTCAAGTCACACATGTAAACTTTTTGGGTCTCAGTTTTCTCAACTACAAAATGAAAGGGCAGAACTAGATGATTCATAATATCTCTTCCAGCTTTATTTCCTATGAAATTAATTAGGTGACATTTAATAGTGATAAATCTGATGTACTGCATTTGGTATCAAAGAATCAACTGCACAAGAAAATGATGGACTAGAAATGGTTAGATGACAGTTTGCATGACAGAGTCTGGAGGTTTTACTAGACTCTAGGTAAGTCAACAGTGTGATATGGAAGCCAAAAAAGCTACTGCAATCTTAGGCTCCATTGAGAGATACAGTATCAGGAATGAAGAAGGGACATGAAATCCTGCCAGACAAGGATTAGCTGAAGGAACTGAATAGGAGAATAAAGAGAAGGAAGGAAAGGAGGGAATGAACATTTATATAGCACGTATTGTGTGCCACATGGGCAGTGAGGTAGTACAGTGGATAGACTACCAGACCTAAGTTCAAATCTGACCTCAGACACTTACTAGCTATATGACCCTGGAAAAGTCACTTAACCCTGTTTAGCTCAGTTTCCTCGTCTATAAGATGAGCTAGAGAGAGAAAAGGTAAGCCACTCCAGTATCTTTGCCAAGAAAATCCTGAATGGGGTCATGAAGAGTCAGACATGACAACAACAACTGAACAACAACATATGCCACACACTGTGCTAAACAGGAAGAGCTCTCTTTATTAAATATTCATAGAGCCATCATGTGGAAGAGGGGTTATGCTTCCTCTTCTTGTTCCCAGAGAACAGAACCACAAGTCATGGGTAGAAATGAAAGAAAAGCAGATTCCTACAAAGCAGCCTCCAAGGGCACAGGCTATCTGGAGAGGCTCTGAGTTTTCCTTCACTGGTGATCTCAAGCTGAGGCCTGGACAGTCACTTACTTATCAGCAACAAAATAGAAGGGATAGCTAGTCAGGTAGAGACTGAACAGGTAACCTCAACCCAAGTACTGTGAATTCTGACCTTCTGCTTCTTTCACCTCACAATGACATTTTTAGCCCTCTTTCCCTGTTTCTCACTTGTCTATTAATCCTAGTGGATGGTAAATTAAAAAGAAAAAAACTGGATCTCAAAATTATTTAGGTTGGCTGAGTTAAAAAAATTTATTGTATAATTTTCCATTCTTCATTGTTTGCTATACAGACATGGGGAAAAAAATAAAACCTTGTGTAAGCAAGTGAAAGTTATAACATTGATTTTTTTTTTCCAAGCCACTCCTTTAGAAAGTCAGTTCAATAGAAATAAGAAAGATAAGATAAGATCTAGAACTACAAAGGACCTCACAGACTATCTAGTAAAACTCCATCCTTTTTATAGATAAGGGAATTGAAGCCTTGGGATGTCAAATAACCTGCCCAAGCTCACACAGGTAATAAGCATCAGAGGCAGAGTTTGAATTCAAGACCTTTGACTCCAGAGTCAATGTTCTTTTCAATGAATAAAGTCAATTTTATTACATTTATATTTCTTTTTAAATTGTGAGATAAATGCTCAAATGCAGGAAATGCTAGTATATCCTTCTAACATTTTACACATCTCTCAAACCTGTAGCATATTACTTTGCAAAAACAAATGAAAAATAGATTAAAAAGAACAGAGACCACAATGGAGTCCTCGCTTAAGTGGTTAAGGATAAGAATGAAAAGTGAAAATCCATTAATTAAAGAATAAAACTTCCTGCAAATTTATCATGGAGATAAGTTTAAATTTCTCAAGGATGGGAATGCATTTACCCTGTTTTCTCATCTCTTTCTTTCCAGTTCTTTCACATACTATAGTAAGTACTCAAGAAGCATTTGTTTGGCTGAACTGAATCGTGAATTTGTATAGGACATAATATTAATTCCCCAGTATTTACTAGCATGGTTGGAGACCATGCATCAGCACAACTGCAAAACTAAGAGCATTTTCACAGGTTAGCAACTGGGTAACTTTATACTCACAGCATTTTTATCTGACTTTGATCCCTTTCTCACTTGGGGATCTCTGGGAAATTGAACAGTATAGAATATAGAATTATATCATTTGGAACACGATTTAATTTTAAATGTTCCTTAAATAATTCTTACATATAAAAATTCTATAATTGTCCATCACAATGAAGATTCAGAACTTACCTGACACAGATGTACTGGCAGATCTTCACATACGTATTTACTTTTACTTTTCCAGAGATATGCAAAGGATGACAAGGAGATCAAAAAAATGAGCAAACCTGCTCCTGTTCTGTGAAAAGTAAAAGAAAGTTCCTTTTGTAAAATCCTTTTATGAATTTTCATAAGATATTTTCAGAGCACCATCTGTGTACAAGGTAATGAAGCTCTCTGAACCTTATACTGATAATGAACCATTCCTTATATACCATGATCAAGAGCTAATGATTGTCTAAAATACTGTCTAATGATTGTCTAATGATTAACATATTGTGAACAGATAGACAAATAAGATAATTAACTGTGATTTCATTAGGGTAAATTCACCATATCACTGTAACTTTTTCATGATTTAAAATTCATCTACGACTTAGTAGATAAATCCTAAGGCAACAGCTGAGGCAAACAGAGATTAAGCTACTTGCCCAGGGTTGTCTGAGTAGTAAATATCAGAGCTGGGATTTGAATCCAAGTCCTCCTGACTCATGGGATCATAGATTTAGAGCTAGAAGAGACCTCAGAAGTCATCTGGTCTAACTCACTTAAAAAGGAACTGAGGGACAAAGATGTCACATGACTTTTTCAAAAGGCAGGTAGCAACTTCTCTGACTCCAGATCCAACTTTCTGGGCCACCCCAAATCCAGCCTTCCATCTGTTATACATCTCTTTTTCTTGGGGTAGATTTTCTTTAAGAACAAACATTGACCCGGATAAAGTACAAATTTTAATTTCTTAGGTTTTGGTTAGATTTATTTTTAGAATGATTTCTTTATTAACAATCCTCCTATAAACCTGTCTCTCCAACAGTATAATGTCAAGCACACAGATACATAAATACATATACATACACACTCATTGTCAGACATTTACTAGCTTTGTGACCCTGAGCAAGTCACTTCTGACTCAGTTTCCTCTTCTGTAAAATGAGAATAGTAATAGCACCTACCTCCCAGGGTTGTTGTGAGGATTAAATGAGATTATAATTGTAAAGCACTTAGTATAGCTGCTGGTATACAGTAAATGATACATAAAAGCAATCATTATTTACGTAATTTAGTAAATATAAGTGGTGTAATGTAAAGATCTTTACTGCCCATTAATAGGCCTCAGGTGGAGCCCATTAAGGGAGGCTTGATTTGTAAGAAGATCAACACCTTTTGTTAATTGCTAATCACAAGGGTCATGCCCTCTGGCTCTGAAAAGTGTATATATACTCTGAGGTGAGGTTTTGTTTTGGGGCTTACTTTTTGGAAAAGGTTCATGTGCCACATGAGACTCTGGGGAGCCGTTAAGAAGTGTCCTGGCTTTGAACACCCAGATGTTGGGGCTTCTCTCTGGTAACTCTGTATGTGTGTAATGGTCAGACAGTTGGATCTGTCTGTTGATCTGTGATGTCTGTATTGCTTATGGTCAGAGAGAAGTCCTGTCTGTTGGTTTTTATTTCTCTGCTCGTATTTTCTGTTGGTATATGTGATTAAAGAAGATTGTTGACCCCTCAAAAGCTGCTTTCCTGTTAGTAAAGCAGATATAAGAACCCATGACAGCAGGCTATTCTGGATGCGTCAGGGTATTTGCTGCTACAAGTGGTTTGGGAAGGCTCACCAGAATAGGGGATATGACTTCCAGGATTAAACATAAAATCCTTTATTTGGCATTCAAAGACCTATTTACCCCTCTTTCCTCATCTTATCTTTCCAATCTTCTTACTTATTTCTCCATCCCCCACCCTCACTCTAACATACTCCACAATCCAGTGACACTGGCCTCCTTGTTGTTTCTTGAACTAGATACCCCATTTTCTTACTGTTCTTTTTCATTGACTGTCTTTCATGCCTGGAATTCTCTCTCTCCTCATTTTTACCTCCAGGTTTCTTCAAAACTCCACTCAAATCCCATCTTCTGCAAGAAGCCCTTCCCACTCTGGCTTAAATTTATTTCCAATATTTCCTACATATATTATTTGCATGTCTTCCCCTTTAGATTGGGAGTTCCTAAAGAGAAGGGAATGATTTTTGCTTTTCTTTGTATTCTTTAGTGTCTGGCAAATGCAGTCAATTATATTGACTGACTGACTGGCTGATCACAAGGATAATTTGGCTTCAATTTATCTTTCCAGTTTTGTCTCATTATTCCCATTCACATAATAACTCCAACAAAACTGGATTTCTAGCTCTCCCTTGATTACATATTTTCCTTCCCCTCTACCTTTGCTTAAGCTCTTTCTGATGCCTGGAATTCCTCCCCATCCTCCCAGTTATGCTTGTTGGTCTCCTCTTATCCTTCTAAGACAACTCTAATTCTTAAGCCAGAAGTGATCTCTACCTTCTCAATTTGTTTGTACCTCTCAGGTTCTTATCATATCCTTCTCCTTTTTAAAATAATATGGTCATATTAGGTACTGGGACAATTTCTTTGTTTACCGTATTGACTTCAAGGGTCACCATAGCGTACCACAGAGAGAAAGAGCTTGTTGAATGCTTGTTGAATTAAATGTGAAGAGGAACCTCTATGGAAAAACTTAGTACAGGTAAAAGGGGAATCACAACAGACAAATTAACTGAAAAAAGGACATAAGAAAAACTGGAATTGGGAATTTTCAAGTCATTAGTTCAACAGCATTTGTGGGAAATTAAAAAAAAATCTGAGTGATGTGTAGTTAACTAATCCTATTGGAGATAAGAATTCTAAATTATTTAGACTTCCCTGGTACAGAAATAATAGATTGTAAGTTCCTTGTGATCAGGGACCATCTATTGCCTCTTTTTGTATCCCAATGCTTTTTACAGGGCCTACCACAAAGTAGGCATTTAACAAATGTTTATTGAAATGAATATGGGAGATGTTAGATTCTTTGATTTGGAGCCTTTAATACTTTTTTTTTTGAGGTAATTGGGGTTAAGTGACTTGCCCAGGGTCACACAGATAGTAAGTGAGGAAGCATTTAAACTCAGGTCCTACTGATTCCAGTGCCTGTCCTCTGTCCACTGCACCACCAAGCTGCTCTACCTTAAATACTTTTGACATTAATTTGCTTTTGTGGCCTTACAAAGAATCGGTGGTGACTAAGAAGGTTGGAAGAAGTGTGTGAAAACTGATAACATCCTAATGCTTCAAAATGAAGAACTGGCCCATAGAGCTACTTGAAAACAAAGAAAAAGGAACATCACCTAAGAACTCTGGACTCTCACATTAGAGAGCCAATAAAGTTTCAAATAAATATCATAGTCTTTTTGTCTAAATGGATTTTTTCATGTGCTAGTCATAATTTTTGTTTAAATCTCCTACTTCTGACAATATTACAGTAAACAGGAAGGAGAGCTTTCTTTAGCCTATAGATAGAATTCCTTCTCACTTTAGTATGTTATATCCTGCAAAAGTATTTTGTACTACTTATGCAGGATTGGTAGGTGGAGAGGGAACTGATAGGAGGAAAGCAGAAGGAATTCAAAAAATGTGACAGTAAGAACGAAACGTAAGAAATGGATCTGAGAGAAAATAAAAATTGTTAATAACTGGAAAATGGAACAAGGTAGAGAAATGGACGGATAATTCATATGCTCCTTCATTTCTATCTCAAATTTTCACATTTCTCAAAATTAATGGATAATACCAATTTTTTTTTAACATTTTAAGAAATGTTTTTAACACCCCTAAGTAACATGGTTTAGATATCTTAATACTTAAATGGCTCTCTGACCTCATTGTATGAATGCTCTCACCATCATTCAATCCACCCCTTCTCATCCTATGTGCCTCTAATCCATGTTCTCCCATAGACTCTCACAGCAGATTTCCCGAGGATGCTATGGGCCTTTGTTGAGGTCTTTTGACATCTTGTGTATTCTAGGGGAGTACTCAGCTGTCAATCTGTTACCTGCTGTCCTCATGCTACTTGACTTGTCTACCTCCTTTTCCAATCTTATATTTCTTGGATGATCTCCTTTTTGACATTTCCTGGGCACAGGTTATCTTCAGAAACACACTGCAACATATTTGTGCCCACCAATCTCTCTACTGCCCCACAACCTGTCACCCACAATTTTGATTCCTCAGACGCTGTAGTATTCCAATATTTGCAAACAAAAAACATCACAGAAAGAACATAAGAGCTAAAAGTATGAGGTTTTGTGTCTTCTTGGTAATGTTGAAAGTAATATGTAATTTCCAAAATGCAATCTGGGCTTTATTATTCCTCTTACTCAAATACTCTTGAGATCATTTGCCTTGGTTAGCCCTCATGGCAAGCTTTTGCAAAGCTGCTTTTGCCTCATTGATCTTTCTGTTTTATGAGGCAATACTACTAATTCTGCCATCCTCCAATGTAGTGTTTTACAAGTAAGTTTGTATTCTAAACTGGTTTTGCCCTTGGTTGCCACATTTTTTCTTTCAAAGAGATTAAATGTATGTTGGTGAGGGTAGTTTCTGGGGCTTTATATCACTTAAATTTCTGTAGGAAAGGGTGATAATTAAAGACAATGGTTTTGCTTTTTCTTCATTTCCATTTTTTAAAATGATGTTTTATTTGAATAGATCAAACTGACACTGTTACAAGTATATGCAGAGATAATTTCTCATCTTCATCCTTTCTACTAATTTGATATTGATTTTGACATTTGCTATAAGTTGACAGGGGTCGGTCCTAGGCGCCTGGGCGGATAGGGGCCTCCCCGGGAGTGGCAGCCCACCAATCCGAGGGAGACACGGCTCCCATAGAGGAGTTGTGAGCCCACGGGATTGGTCGGGTGGGCTGGATCCAATCGGGTGGTAGGCCTCGCCCTCGGGGCGGGTTAGGATGGCAGCCCGGAAGAACCTCCCTATATAAGACAACGCCCTGAACTGCTCGGGGGACTCCTCCATGCAATAAAGCTACGAACCTCCTGCGCATTGCCTGATTATTGCCTGCCGCCGTGTCCCCCGGGGTAGGTCCGGAGACGTCCGAAGCGGTGCCCACCGAAGGGAGATTCTCACTCGAAGGTCCCAGAGACAGACCCGGGACAATAACTAGCTAATGGTCTGACAAATCAAATACCACTGTTTAAAGATTCAAGAATTTAATTGTACCTTTTGTTGTACTACTAGATTTTCTAATGTGAGACATTTCCTTTCTCCTAATCCATATACAATAGGAATAAAAATCTGCCCATTTCTGTTAAGGTTACTACAATTGTGAATATATATAACAACATCAATGTCATATACTGCATTTTTACAATTGTTTTGCAAAGATTCCTTAAACTGAAAAAGACAAGTAATCACTCAGGGATAGATACATGTACAAATTCATCATTTGTATATAACATTCAGAAAAAGAAAAGAGTAATGAGAATGATTATATGGTTGGAGAAGGAAATATAAAAGGAAATAAGGATTACTGAATTCAGCTCCCCTCCAGTCCTGCCCCGAAGGAAGAAGATTATTAAATAACACTTCTAAAATAAGGTTATTAAACTTTAAAACAGCTTCCTATATCATTGCCTGGACAGGGAAACCCATTTTCCAAAGTCACTTATGTTAGAAAAAAAGGGAAATCTATTTAATAATGGCATAAGAAATTAAGGTTGGAAAGTATTTCTTCACAGTGAAGGTGATTAAAATGTAGAAAGGCTGTCAAAGGAGTTTGCTGAGATTCATTCTATAGCAGTCTTTAAGGAAAAATTTTAAAAAATAGAAATTTTAAACAACCTGAAATTAGAGGAATGGACTAAATTGTAATAGGCACAATTGTAAATTGTACCAGCCCCAACTTAGTACATCTAGTACATATCATCTCAGCAAGAAGTGGCTTTTTGCTTTACCAAGTAGAGCAGTTGGGCCAGTGGAAATGCAGAAAGCGCCAATGGAGCCTCTGAAATTCAAAACTGGTAAGCAATGATTTCTAAAGATTCTGTGTGATTCTATAATTTACAATTCCAGGTAATTTTTAACGCAAGACCCAAATTCAGATCTCAGCTCAGAATATTTAAAAAGGAAGAAAGTTATATTTTAAAAGAAATACTGCTCTTACACTAGAGTGATATTTGGCTCACGTCCTAGAACAGGCAACAGAGGAAAAACTGCGAGAAGTAAAGAGAAGAGAGTCCAACCTAGCGATGTTATCTGAAACAAAGAAGAAAAACAACAAATTCTTTAGTTGTCTTTGGATAAGCACAGTGTAGAAAGGACTAAATAGCAGCATTACTTATGTCCTTGTTATTCTGCAGAACTACATTTTTAGGACAAAAAAGTTAAAAGAAGAATTTCAAACTTTGCTGTTATTTATGTAAATCATTTTGAATATATCTATTTTTAAATAACTGGTCTAACAAAAATAAAAAATTTTGTATGCTAGGAGGAAAATATAAGATGACTTTCTTGAAAATAGCTGGGTAAGACACAGCTTAAAAAGGTCAGGAAGGACCAGGTCATATGGGGTTATTAGAATGAATCTTTATTCTCATTCTGCCTCCAGCACAATCGCTATTGTTTCTGTATTGACCAGAAACCCTGAGGATCTTCCCCCCTCCCAGATTTATTTTTTTTGAGTAGGTTATTTTTGCCTCATTTCTTACCTAGCCTTAATTACTCAAGGGGCATTGCCTCACTCAAACGGAGACCTGGAAAAGACCTTAGCTTAAAAAGGCCAAGGTCTCCCACTGCATCCAGGGTCATTTCAAGTCATCCTGACCTATATCTTGCCACTGGCCCCAGATGGCTCCAGAGGAGAAAGTGAGGCTGATGCCTTTGCACAGCCCTCCCTCACTTAAATCCAATTCACTTGCATGTCATGGCATTGTCTGCCTGACATCATGGTTCTATTTGAGAATGAAGGACAAAAAATAGCCTCCAGCACAAGAAACAGTCAAGTGGAACTGAAAGTCATGAGCATGGGGTAACCTGTCATGTCCTACATGGCCAGAGGAATCAGGCTTAATGTTTAAAATTATAACCTCTTAAACTGACAATGTATCTTTTTCATATTTGTTGCATATCCACAATAAGTATTAAAATGGTTAATAACAATTTCATTTATCCTCATAATATCTCTTCAAGGTAGTTTGGGACAAGTACTGATGAGGAAAAACCGAGATATTAAAGATTAAGCAAACAATCAATAACAGAATCTAAATTTCCTAACTCCCAATATAGTGTATTTTCCATTTTACTACATTACTTGTTTTAGGAGACTCCTCAGTTGTTATATCATTCAACCATTTAATGGTTAAAGGAATTTGAAACAAGTAATTCAAAGAATGACAAGTCAGATGTATTTTCAAATTGTTTCAGTCATCACCTAGTTTGTACATTTTTACATGAAAGACTAGGTGAATTAATAGATATCTGAATGTTGCCTCAGTCCTTTGGTGATAGGTACTATAAAATCCATAAATATCAATAAAAAGAAACTAGGTTGATAAATATTAGGTTTCTTAGTTAATATGGAGAAAATATTCATTTTTTCCAGAAAAACAGACATCACATTCAGTTTAGGAAAGTGGAAAGACAAAATACTTATTTATTTACCAAATGTCAAAATTAATACAGGTTTATACTATACCTTTGCTTGAATCCAGAGTTGTGTGAAAAATGGCCAGCACGCAAATGCAATAAGACCAGCAGTAAGCATGTAGCGGTAGAAAAAGCTGAGAACCTAGTAAGACATTTTACGAAAGAGATGGGCAAACAGATCATTTGATATTCATAATGTATCTTTGAAAATTGGAAAACATAGCAATATGGTATTTACTTACTAATATTTCGATCCCCAGGGTGAAAACTAGCAAAAACACAACTGAATGTTTTCCAGAAAAGGTCAATAACGATGTGATCAGGTCTTGAATAACCTGAAATCTGTTGTAAAAGGTTATGTCAGATATTTAAGTTCTTTAAAAAAATTAGGTTATACATTGAAAAGGAAGTGAGAAGAGGTAAACTGAGGCTCTTAAAGACTATACCAATAAGTATAAGCTCTGAAATAAAGGCTTCTTGTGTCATCTGACAATCTATTGTCCAAGAATCAGATCAATTGAATTTGAAGTGGTTCATCACTAGAAATCTGCCCAGTAGCTATGAAACATTTTGGTATTAGAAACATTTTGGTATTACAACCATTTGCTAAAGTACAGAGAAGTTACAGTTTACATCAGTAAAGGGCACACCTGCTGGAGTGCCCAAAGAAATCATGGACCATTCAGTGGGACAGAAGTATAGAAGAGAATAAATGTTACGTTCAAAATCAGAAATCAGGTTAAGTTCACTATTCATTGTTCAAATTTTAGGAATAATTCTAATTGAATCTTTCATGAAATGGTTTAACCTAAAACTTTTTTGTCAAACCATTAGCTTTGATTGTTTTTGGAGAATATGCTTTATGGTTCTGCAATACAAAATTGATTTTCACTTTCAACATTGCTATGTAGCTTTTGGATACAGATAAGATGTGAAATAAAACACAGTGAATACGCACGCACTGCACAAAATAACGAATGACAAAGTTCCGTGAAATCATCTTACAACTCTAGCTGTACCAAGATGATAAAATGGTTTTGATTCTCTAGTCAAGTGCTAAACTGAAGTAGTACTTTTACACTGAACTAAATAGTTTTCCATAAACCAGACAAAGATTTTGCAAAAATATCGTGAATTTAAACTAAAGTATATTTCCAATAAAATTGGAGACCCCCTTTTGTGCATTTATTAAGTATGATCATTACAAAAAGTCATCATCATCCAGTTTTTAAAAGGCCCTCTGTGAACAAAGACAAACTGCTAGAGTGTAATGTGAGAATGAGCAGCAAGCATCAATTCATCAGAGAAAATTGGGACTGTACTCATTATAATGCATACTTATTTGAGAATAACAAGCAACTCATTTTGCAAACCATTTAGAAGAGTTTTTATTGGGGAGTGTGATGGTAAATGTTTAATAGCTGCTTTTATGAAAAAAAATTCACACATGATACACTTTTTTTTAATGCAATTTCATCTGCATTATCAACATTTTCTCCTTCACTTTCTTAAGTCTAGAAAATCAATGAACCAATAAATTAAGTTCTGATCTGTACTGTTTGCCAATTTCTGAGGTATAAATGCTTATACTAAAGGTTAAATTTGAGGGTTTTTTTCTATAAAATCTATCATCAGCATAACTTTACAGAAGATTAGACAATAGATTTTACTTGTGAGATTTCTCTTTTTTCTACTGGCTTAACAAAAGAGATCTACTTTATTAATCTAGATACTGAAAAATAAAAGGGAGAAGTTGTTATTGAAGGACTACATACAATGCACTAGTCTGAATTCATAACTAGACTTTTAAAAAATCAGATAAAAATAGAATTAGGAGGGACCTTGGAGATTGTGCAGACTAAAATGACAAAGAAAACAAAGTTAAGAGAGGAGAGGCAACTGTCAAAATTAATGTAGAAAGTGGAGAGAATAGTCATGATACAAACCCAGATGTTCTAATCCCAAGTACAATGTTCTTTGCAATACTATTTTTTTGCCTTAGTTTTTTAATGATAGAATGAATCAAACAAAATATTTTTGACACATTCAAATTTGTTAACACCAATATTCCACAAAGAGGTGTCAATTTGGTCTCAAATAGCAGCCTGGGAAGCCAGGAACTTTTTTCACTATGGAAGAAATTGCATAGAATTATGCAAGTAATTTAAATGAAGTAAATAGATTTGCATAACAAAAACAGGAAGGGACTTAGGGAAGAAGGTTAGGAACATACATGTAGAGGTGGAAGTGACGTAGAAATTGCTTGCTTCTTTTTACAACTAAGGAAATAGAGACCCAGAGAGTTGAGAACTTGCCCATGTCCCACGGCTAGAACACATAGCCAAGGTGAGATTTATGAATCTGAGTTTGATGAAATCTCAGAGAGGAGCTAGTCCACTTGAGAAAGAATCTGTTCTAAAGTATCCCTAGCAAGTACTTAAAGCTAAGTGTAGGCCACAATGTCAAGTGGTAGGGATACTGCTCACAAGGAGTTTACATTCTACTGAGGGAATAAAATGTGTAGATAACAATACTGATCAAAACCTGATAGGTATTATCAAAGGATGACAGTTTGGGGATACTACCAACAACAGGGGTGGGCACTGATTTTGCCAGTAGAATTCTGGGCCATTAAATCTACCTAAACATTTTCAGAAACCTTTGAAATTTGCTCTCTCAAAAAATAGTGTACACATTAGATTATATCTGGTTTCTTTTCCTCCTCTAACCATAAATTCTAAGATGGAATGGGCATTTTCCCTTAAGATTCCCATCATTTTCACCAGTAACTAGGTTCTCCTTTTGGGAGAAAAGCAGATCCAGAATAGAACATCTTCTAGGTTAATTTATACATATTTTGAAGGATGGAATTATCATTTAAGTAAGTCGGAAAAGTATCAGCTGCTTTGTTTTTGGCAGACAGAGAATACTCTGACAGATGTCTGGAAAACCTGACATCCCCCACCACTACTATAACATGCCTCTGTGCTAGGCTTGGATTTTGTTTCCTGAACTCCTTCATCTAGGTCACCTTTTGGTACAATTAGTCTGTAGCATAGTACAATGACAAATATTGCTTTTACTTAGGTGTCTTTTTATTTCCTTCTCCAAGGCCCTTTTCATGCCCTCTGGTTCTTGGATTCCCTAATGTGAGTAAGAGTTTTCAATATATCATGCTACACTCAACCATTCCAGACCATTTGCTATCCTGTTCTATTTGAATCGGCCATATCCTTACAGAGCTATATTCCAGTGAGAGAAGATAAACATCAGAATAAAAATCTTCATGTAAAGTGAACACATGCTACCTGTCAGATATATCCAATGTGATTTTTTAGAGAATGGCATTAGTCCATAGACTCACATCACTGTTCTCATCATCTAGAAAGGTACTCTAGGGTCTAGGCCAATTCTGATTTTCCGAGGTAGCTAGTACTCCTCTAGCTACTGGACAAAATGGTGGATTGGGGGCTGAAATCCTGCTTCAAAAACTAACTAGCCAGGTGACTGTGAAGTAAGACTGTGGGCAAGACACAACCTAACTCAGACTCAGCATCTTCATCTTTAAAATGGAGGTAATAATAGCACCTACTTCACAGTGTTGTTATGAGGATAAAACATTTATATAGCAATTTGTAAACTTTACAGCACTACGTAAATACTAGCTGCTATTGTAGTCATCATCATTATCATTGTTATTATGCTTCAGAAATTAGTGAGGCCATCAATGAATTCCTTAGGAAATAATCTCCAGAGTCAGATAGATTTACAAGCAAATTCTACCAAACACTGAAAGAACAGTTAATTCCAATACTATATAGTCTATTTAGGAAAACTGGCAAAGAAGGAGTACAACCAAATTATTTTTATGATATAAATATGACATTGATACCTAAACCAGGAAGAGCCAAAACAGAGAAAGAAAATTATGGACCAATTTCCCTAATGAATATAGATGCAAAAATTTTAAATAAGATATTAGCAAAAAGATTACAGTAACTTATCAAGAGAATAATACACTTTGATCAGGTAGGATTTATACCAGGAATGTAGGGCTGGTTCAGTATTAGGAAAACTATCAACATAATTGATCATATCAATAACAAAACTAACAGAAATCATATGATTATCTCAATAGATGCAGAAAAAGCTTTTCACAAAATACAACATCCATTCCTATTGAAAACATTGAAGAGCATGGGAATAAATGGAGTCTTCCTCAAAATAATAAGCAGTATCTACCTAAAACTATCAGCAAGCATTATATGTAATGGGGATAAGCAAGATACATTTCCAATAAGATCAGGGGTGAAACAAGGATATCCATTATCACCCCTGTTATTCAATATGGTACTAGAAATGTTAGCTTTATCATTAAGAGAAGAAAAAGAAATTGAAGGAATTAGAACAGGCAAAGAAGAAACTAAGTTATCACTCTTTGCAGATGATATGATGATATATTTAGAGAATCCTAGAGAATCAAGTAAAAAACTACTTGAAATAATAAACAACTTTGGCAAGGTTGCAGGATACAAAATAAACCCACATAAAACATCTGCATTTCTATACATTACTAACAAAGCCCAACAGCAAGAGACAGAAAGAAAAATCCCATTTAAAGTTACTATAGACATTATAAAATATTTGGGAGTCTACCTGCCAAAACAAACGCAGGAACTATAGAAACACAATTACAAAACACTTGTCACACAAATAAAGTCAGATCTAAATAACTGGAAAAACATCAGATGCTCATGGGTAGGCTGAGCTTATGACAATTCTACCTAAATTAATCTACCTATTCAATGCCATACCAATCAAACTACCAAAAATTATTTTACAGAGCTACACAAAATAATATCAAAATTCATCTGGAAGAACAAAATGTCCAGAATATCACTGGAATTAATGAAAAGAAATTTTATGGAAAGTGGCCTAGCCATACCTGATCTCAAATTGTATTACAAAGCAGAAATCATCAAAAACACTTGGTAATGGCTAAGAAATAGTGGGGTAGATCAGTGAAATAGGTTAGGTATACAAGATACAATATTCAATGATTATAGCAGTCTACTGTTTGAAAAACCCAAGGACACCAGCTTCTGGAAACTGTTTGACAAAAACTGCTGGGAAAACTGAAAAATAGTGTGGTGGAAACTGGGCATACAACAATGCCTGATACCATATAACAGAATAAAGTCCAAATGGGTACATGATTTGGGTGTAAAGGCTGATACTATAAACAAATTAGGGGAGTGAGGAATAGTTTGTTGTCAGATTTATGGAGAATGGAGGAATTTATGACCAAACAAGAGACAGAGAACATTATGAAATTCAAAAATGGATAATTTTGGTTACATTAAATTGAAAAGGTTTTGCACAAACAAAGCCAATGCAACAAAGATTAGGAGGGAAGCAGAAAACTGGGAAAGAATCTTTACAACTAGTATCTGTGATAAAGGCCTCATTTCTAAAATATATAGAGAACTGAGTCAAATTTACAAGAATACAAGTAATTCCCCAATTGATGGTCAAAGGAAATGAACAGGCAGTTTTCAGAGGAAGAAATTAAAGCTATCTATAGTCATATGAAAAAATGCTATAAATCACTGTTGATTAAAGAGATACAAATCAAAACAACTCTGAGGTACCACATCAGCCCTATCAGATTGGCTAACATGACAAAACAGGAAGATGATGAATGCTGGAGAAGACGTGGGAGAGTTGGAACACTAATTCATTGTTGGTGGAGCTGTGAGCTGATCCAACCATTCGGGAGAGCAATTTAGAACCATGCCCAAAGGGCTACAAAAATGTGCATACACTTTGACCCCAGCAATACTGCTTCTAGGGCTGTATCCCAAAGAGATCATAAAAATGGGAAAAGGACTCACATGTACAAACATATTTATAGCAGCTCTTTTTGTGGTGGCCAAGAACTGGAAATTAAGGGGAATGCCCATCAACTGCATCATGGATGAACAAGTTGTGGTATATATAATGGAATACTACTGTGCTATAAGAAATGAAGAACAGTTGTACTTCAGAAAAACCTGGGAAGACTTATATGAACTGATGCTGAGTGAAATGAGCAGAACCAGAAGAACATTATATACAGTAGCAGCCACAGTGCATGGGGTTATTTTTGGTAAACTTAGCCCTTCATAGCAATGCAAGGATCTAAAACATTTCCAAAGGACTCATGATGCAAAATGCCATCCACATCCAGAGAAAGAACTGTGGAGTCAGAATGCACAATGAAGCAGACTATTTTCTCTTTTGTTATGTTTTGTTTTGGTTTTTCTCATGGTTTCTCCCATTTGTTTTGATTCTTCTGTGCAACATGACTAATATGAAAATGTGTTTAATAAGAATGTATGTGTAGAACCCATGCATGCTGTTTTGGGGAGGGAGAACAGAGGGAAGGGGAGAAAAATCTACATTTTATGGAAGTGACTATAGAAAACTGAAAACAAATTAATTAATTATATAAAAAGAAACTCATAAGGCATGATTCTAGACCCACAGCACGTACAAATTGGCTAAGATTCAGAAAAATAGTAGAGGTTCTCAAAAGCTTTTGTCGTATGCCAAAAATCAGGCAAACCAGCTGCTTATCAGTGCCTGAGGGAAGAATAAATGTATTTTAGTATGCTCTAGAATTCTGTGTACCAGAATATCAAGAGTAAATAACACTTATTAAAGGCCAATAGGTATATTATTTGCATAGGTTCAATATAGTAATTTCATTTGCTTAGGTTTTTCTAACAGTTGCTGGAAGAAAAGAAACATGCCTTTTAAAAGTCTTGGTTTAACACAAAGATATAACAGAATTTGGAAAAACAGGCAAATACAAGTTGTGTGAAAAGTGAAGGACAAATACATTCTATGTTTCTAAGATTTTACTTCTATTCTAAAATAGCTAGAATTAGGGAAACTTCTGTCTAAAAAAGAAATGGAACTTGATGGAAGTCAAGAAAGTAATGTAAAACAAAGAGGTAATCATGTGAAATCACTTAAAGGTATCTATGTGATAAAAAAAGGGTTTGGCGATTGGATGAGGGTAGATGTTTTGGGGGGGATGCTGTGATAGAAATTTAAAAACTCTAAACTGAGAACTACACTGCAGATGAAAGGGAAAAAAAACAAAACAGTGTCATGTGTTACTTACTCTTGGAGAACTGCATACCATATTGGCACTGGTAACAAACAATATATATAATAGGTCCAGGGACAGGCTTGAATCAGCAGGAAGAATGCTATTAGAACTCCAATAACTACAAAACTGCATGGCAGGAGATGGTGGGGTTTCTGGAAGGCAAACATATTTTTAAGCTGTTATAAGCTGAGATCACAATACTCTCCTTTTAAGAGAATTTTAGAACCTGGAGGTAAAAAATACTATCTTCCAAAGTCCTATTATTGGCCAATGAATTACTGCAAGAAATGCAAAATCTAAAAAAAAAAACAAAACAGTAATTTGAGGAATTAAACTAAAACCTTCACTTTATGGAATTTTTTCCTTTATAGGAAATCCAAGAAAACAGGTGGTGGCTTAAAAGTTATTTTTAAGCCAATATTTTGGATTCATTTTCCTTGAGAAACAATGTTAAAAATTTCAGACACTTCAGTTAAAGAACACATCTGAGTCTTCAATATTTACTGAGTCTTCAATATTTGGGAAAATGATCTCTAATAATCCCTTTTATATTCCTGAAAAATACAGTAGTACCTTCATCTGATTTCATCTTATTAAAATATAATGGTAATTACCTTTTCTTAGTAAAGATATCCTAAGTCCCTTAATTTCTCTCCATGTTCTTGTTTACAAATTTATAAATAGCTTCTCAAAACTAATACATTCTGCCAACTGCACAATAGTGTCAATAGCCTGCATGCAAATTCCAGTGATAATTTTTCTAGTTTTAAGTTCTGTTTTCCTATTACTGGAAGGGAATTTCTTAGTTTTTACTTGTGACATCTGGAATTTTTATAAAAGAATTTTCAATTATTCTTCCAAAAGACTTAGATTAGAAAGATTTTTGAATCAACCAGCTTCTTCTCACAGTACAATCTATGGATTTGTTTTGGTTTAATTGGGATAACTGTTTTTGCTTTTATATACCTTGAACTTTACTTGTCATCTGCTGGCCCAGGCACCAATAATAGTTTCAGCCTCCACTTCTAATTTTAACACCTGCAGAACTAGAGATAGTTTCTTAGGCTTTTCTAAGCCCTTTTTTTAGGAATACTTAGCATATCTTAATTTAGCTCAGCAAATCATATTGGAGAATCCTCTACATTGAAATCACTGGGTTTGGCCCAACAGGGAATACAAAGATGAATAAGACATATCCCTCCTCTCAAGGGCCTCCCCAACTCACTGAAAGGATAAGACAAGTACATGAACATCTATAATTCTAGTGAGTACATAAGAACTGTGTAAGGTAGTTTAGAAAAAGAACCAAAAGAGAGATCCAATGCATTTCTAGGGATTAGGAAGGGCTTCATGGAGGGAGTGACATTTGAGATAGGTCTTGAAGAGTAGACAGAATACAGACGGGCAAAAATTGTGAAGAAAGGCATTCCAAGTGATCGAGAAAAGGTGTGGAGGCAGCAAAGTATGTTCATAAAAAGCAGGGAGTTCATTTTAGAAGACAAGTAAGGAATCTGAGGTTAGATTAAAAAGAATCAATTGAGGCCAGTTTGTGACAGGTTCTGAATTACAGACTAAGAAGGTCAGACTGAATTAGTTTGGCTGTTGGGAATCAGTGCAAGTTTCTAAGTCAGAAGAATAATGAGATTAGAATTCTATTTTTAGAAGATTATTCAGGTAGAGGAGAACAGTTTACACAATGTCCACAGTAATGTAATGGAAAATAACAATAAAAGACTTTAGAACGCTGATCAATGCAATGACTAACTGTGACTTCAGAGACGTGGCAGGGAAACATCTCTAGCTTCTTGGCAGAGAAGTACAGACAATAGGTAGGGAATGAAGCACACAATTTCACATACAGTCAATGTGTTGATTAGTTTTGCTTGACTGTATTTATTTACTAAAAGGGAGAGCTTTTTGTGAGAGGAGTGTATAATCACTAGAAGTATCAGTGGTATAAAAAAAGCATCAACAGAACATCAAAAAAAAGATTATTCAGGCAGCAGTATGTAGGATGTGGTGGTGTGTTACTCAGCAGGTAAGACGTGAGCTAAAATTGTTCTATAAATGTTATTCTTTATCAACACCCTCATATTGTAGACCAATTATCAATTCAATTTTCTAGACTGGGAGTAGAGTTATAGATAAGTTTCAGAGTAGAGGATGAAAATGAAATCAGCACCTACTGCAGTGACTTGGGCATAGGAAATACAAAATAAACATGTGATTTGATTGAATTTCAGTCCTCCTTACATAACACTAATGCCCTTACAGGCTTCCAACCTACCTTTCCATCTTTAACAACACTTCTTGTCAGACTAGAATGAGACTTGATAATCATTATAGTAGCAAAAGATATCCATCCAATAAAACCCATAACAACACTGATGCCCAAAAATAATCTGTTGTAAGTGTGGTAATATGATAAGCCTTCCAGTGCAAGGTGAATCAGTTCCTTACAAAGAGAGATCTAGGGAAAAAGAAAAAAATTAGCATGTGACATGGATAGAATTACAACAAATGTAATTTACATTCTAATACTTTATTGGATCTGAGATCAGTTGTACATAGTTTTGCCAACGACGACAATCACAACCTATGTCTGTCCGTTCTACTCAACATTTGTCTAATTCATTTTCCATAAATTTCCCCTTGGCGGGGTCCATCCAATGTGCTAAGGGCCTTCCTTCCATTCTTTTGACACTGAGGGGACACCAGTGCAGCACATAGGTTGTCTACTGGTTATCCCTCACTCTCCATATATGATTAGCTCATCTTTTTTTTCTTCCAGTCATCTCCAGTCACCCCATTTCTCCTATGTAATCTGTACTTCCTCATTTGCAATACATTTGAGCTTGCTCATACCAACCAGGAACCTCTCCACTGCCCATTTATGCACTGGTGGTATTTAATGAATTTAATGTCATTCTTTACTGCAGCACTGAAGGGGTTATGGGTGGAAAAAGTTAAGAAGCTCTACGGTATGCTTCTCAATGCGTCTACCACTGGGGAACACCAGCATGGAGTAGGTATTCTATGTGAATAATTTGGATACTTAAGTCCAGCATGCAGCGGTACTTACTGACAGAATTAATTGGGGAATCTTTGGGACACTTCTGGATTTGGGAAAAAGGACTATTGAACAACACCTGCCTACTGGCAGACTTATCAATCAACATATAGTATTAGGACCCACTCGGGATTCACACAGGAAGTCAGATTTCAGATAAATTGTGTGGACAAGATATTTTTCAGGTACCAAGTTAAGAACCTAAAAATTTTTAAGAGGGAAAGGGGTCTGGATAGACCATTCATGCAATAACATTCTGGGGGACGCAGGCACTAAAGTGGGCAGTGCTAGACATGGCAAATGGGTAAACATAATGGGAAAAGACTGGGAAGGAAGCCAAGGTAACATATGGGAGTCATTTATCATAACCACACAAAGATTAAGGATAATTGGCATGCTGATAGGTTAAAGGCAGATTAGTTTGCAATGAAGGGACTCTTTCTATGCCTAGAGAACAATACCTTAGTCCTAAGGAAGTAGGGAATGATCAATATTAGAGCAGGACGGATGGCCAACTAGACATTTCCTAAAACTATGTCTTAGATGGTGACATGGGTTTAAATGGTGTGGTCACTCCCAAGCTGAAGAAATGTTTCGTATAGCCTGTGAACTGTTTTGGTGCCCAGACTTAAAAAGGGTCTATGAGGAATGATATTTTGCTTTTTTTGTAGTTTGACAGAAATGGGCTTAAATCCCAAGATTCTTTAAGATCCTTGGGCAAGTATGAAAAGGAATAGTCTTAGATCTAGTCCCAAGTGAACAGTGGTATTGATGAATTTCTGTGTGTGGTATATTAAGATGGCGTAGATAGGGGAGAAAGATAGAATTATTACTCTCCGGTTAATTCTTCCATTGGTGGGTGTTTCTGGAGAATCATCCAGTTAAACAAGGGACTAGAATTCATCTTAAGCGTATTGAAATAATATTTGGAGATACTAGAAGAGGTACCTTTGGGTGGAAAGTATAGATAACAGGTTTCTTTCCCAAAGTATTGAGGAATGAATGGAAGATGATAATTAATTTTTTCCAAATTAACATTTATTTTTTTGTTCTTCCCTTCACCCTCCCCCCCCCAAAAGAAAAATCACAAAACTCCCTGTTATAAAATGCATAGTCAATCAAAACAAATCCCCACATTGAACCTGTCCAAAAATAGGTCTCATGAAGTGAGTTGCCAAGGACACCAAGGTACTAACAGAATGAAATAATACAGTTGGTCATTAGGAGAATACATTTTGAACCAGAACAGTGCCTATGAGTAGAGAACAGGGTAGAAGCAGTACAGGACCCCCTTATGTACAATTAAAATATTTGATTTCCTCTTTTTTTTTTCAGGGGATGGGAGGAGGCAATTGGGGTTAAGTGACTTGCCCAGGGTCACACAGTTAGTAGGTGTCCAAGGCCAAATTTGAACTCAGGTCCTCCTGACTCCAGGGTCGGTGCTCTATCTGCTGTGCCATGCACCTGCCCCAATTAAAATGTTTGAAACAAGAATGAATGACAGAGCATAGATTTGGATATGTGCTTTTTCTTAAGCCCCAAAGGGATGGTGTGTCTGTGACTGTGTATAAATGCTAGGGATACAGGCTTATAGTGTGTAAGGGTCTGATGGGGCTTAGTTCATGTGTTGTAACTGAAAAGGAAACTTCTACATTCCATGGGAAAGCTACATGATTAACTCCTTTTAGACAGTCTAATTACTTTAGCTCAAGTTCCACAGCACACAGATTGAAACTGAGTGAAGCAATCAACACAACCAGCTGGGAGAAGCTGACTTTGACTCATTCCCCCAACTGGGCTTTTATTTTGTGAAACGAGGACAAGAGAGCTGGGAATTGAATGCTAGGGTTGCTCCTTTCTCTCTAGTATTTAGTCCACAAATTCTGAAGAACATCTCATCCTGAGGTTTGTGTTAACTGTAAGAGAGGTCCCTGAGCATGAGGGCATCACAGAGAGAGAGAGTACTGAAGGAGTCTACAGCTTACCTACAGACTGTTACTCTTCAGTTCACTGATAACTTAATCGCTTATACTACCTACTAGGTATAGAATGATATAAAGATCAAGCACTTAAAGTGGCTGGAAGGTTCTTTTCCTACTAGCTGGGAAAGAACCATAGTCTGAGAAATAAAGACTGATCAATCACCTAGTGGATTAAGTAAAGCTGTGATGACATGACTTTCCTTCCCTTCCTACTCTTGTTTTGCTGAAGATGTAGCAATATTCTAAGGATTCTTTAATGGTTAACTGGGATTATTGTAGAGTAGAGAAGAAAGGAAAGAAAGAAGAGATAAGTATAGCCAAAAGAATTATAGATATTGCTGGAGGGAAAAGGGAGATTTGGAGAAAGAAGAAGGAAAAAGTATGGGATTAATGAAATTAAATGACAGCATCAATTGTGAGGGAGTATTGGGAATCAGATGTGGATCTTTTATTCCAATAAGATTTAGTAACTGGGATAGGATTAGTACTACTTTTGCAAAAGTGTTGGACTTAAGATTGAGACAAAAGGCGGGGAGAATAATAAGGAAATGGTCAATTTACTGAGGTCAGTCTTTAAAGTGTTATAATTCACTGTAAAGATGGACAAAGTTGAGCTAGACTTGAAGGGCATGCTGGTCTATTTCCTCAGTGGATCACATCATGAGAGGCAAATAAAGCTGTGCCAAATGCTTATATCATCAAGCACTTAAGTTATTCTGCAACTGCAGGGAATGAACATTAATAATCCAGCAATCAACAAGCATTTATGAAGTGCTCCCTGTGAACCAAGTACTATGCCTGGGGATATAAAAAAAGGGAAAAAAATCCTTGCTCCCTCTTCCTAAATTCTGACAGGAGAAAATATGTTTATGACTATAATATAATATAAATAATGTGCATATGTTTATACAGAGGATAGAAAGAAGGTCGCCTTAGAGGGTAAGGCTGGGGGCAGCTAAGGACCAGGAAAAGTCTCCTGCAGAATGTGTCACTAGAGCTGAATCTCAATTTAAACTAGATTCTAAGAGCGGGAGTGAAGGGGAGATCATTCTAAACACTGGGAACATGGAGACAAAAAGGGGGACACTGTGTGTGAGGAGCAGCAGGTAGCCAGTAGGGTTACCTCGTAGAGTGTGCAGAAGGCAGTAGTGTGTAAGAAGCTTGGAAAGACAGAAATA